>NC_069500.1:189716824-189859324 GCF_027579735.1 Bombina bombina
TTGTAGCTTAAAAATTCATTTTTAAAGTACAACTTATGTTTAAATTTCAAGTACAATTGATTCTCAGGGGCCTAGTTATCAAGCCGTCAACCTCAAATACGCTGCGTATTCCGCAGCGTATTTGTGGCGAGGCTGATACGCCTTAGTTATCAAAGGCTCGAGACCGGCAAAAGTAGAATTTTGTGACGTAAGCTTCGATCCGCCGGACTCAGTCCGACACAGATCGATTCTTACGTCACTCCAGATGTTCCGCACACAAGTGCGGCACATTCTCACTACTTTTGCTAGCTATCAAAAAACTAGCAGGTACGCTCGGCACTTTTACGGCCCAGCGTACCTGGTTTTCAAAGCGCCAGCCTGGAGGCGGCGGATCCCATAGGAATCAATGGGAGTCTGACCATAGCGAAAGTACAAGTTCGCTGCTGACAGACATCCCATTGATTTCTATGGGAGCTGTCTACACCTAACACCCTAACATGTACCCCGAGTCTAAACACCACTAATCTGACCCCCCCTACACCGCTGCAACTAAATAAAGTTATTACCCCCTAAACCGCCGCTCCCGGAGCCCACCGCAAGCTACTCTATACATATTAACCCCTAAACCGCCGCTCCCGGAGCCCACCGCAACTATAATAAATGTATTAACCCCTAAACCGCCGCTCCCTGAACCCGCCGCAACCTATATTAAATGTATTAACCCCTATCCTGCCCCCCCTACACCGTCGCCACCTATAATACATTTATTAACCCCTAATCTGCCCCCCCTACACCGTCGCCACCTATAATAAATTTATTAACCCCTATCCTGCCCCCCACTACGCCGCCGCCACTGTAATAAAATTATTAACCCCTAAACCTAACCCTAACCCTAACGCCCCCTAACTTAAATATTAATTAAATAAATCTAAATAAATTAACTCTTATTAACTAAATGAATCCTATTTAAAACTAAATACTTACCTTTAAAATAAACCCTAATATAGCTACAATATAAATAATAATTATATTCTAGCTATCTTAGGATTTATTTTTATTTTACAGGTACCTTTCAATTTATTTTAACCATGTACAATAGCTATTAAATAGTTATTAACTATTTAATAGCTTACCTAGCTAAAATAAAGAGAAATGTACCTGTGAAATAAATCCTAACCTAAGTTACAATTACACCTAACACTACACTATACTTTAATAAATTATTCCTATTTAAAAATAAATACTTACCTGTAAAATAAACCCTAAGATAGCTACAATGTAATTAATAATTATATTATAGCTATCTTAGGATTTATATTTATTTTACAGGTAACTTTGTATTTATTTTAGCTAGTTAGAATAGTTATTAAATAGTTATTAACTATTTAATAACTACCTAGCTAAAAGAAATACAAAATTACCTGTAAAATAAATCCTAACTTAAGTTACAATTAAACCTAATACTACACTATCATTAAATTAACTAAATAAACTACCTACAAATAACTACAATGAAATACAATTACATGAACTAACTAAAGTACAAAAAATAAAAAAAGCTAAGTTACAAAAAATAAAAAATTAAGTTACAAACATGTTAAAAATATTACAACAATTTTAAGCTACTTACACCTAATCTAAGCCCCCTAATAAAATAACAAACCCCCCCAAAATAAAAAAAATCCCTACCCTATTCTAAATTACATAAATTTCAAAGCTCTTTTACCTTACCAGCCCTTAAAAGGGCCATTTGTGGGGGCATGCCCCAAAAAGTTCAGCTCTTTTGCCTGTAAAATAAAAATACAACCCCCCCCCAACATTAAAACCCACCACCCACATACCCCTAATCTAACCCAAACCCCCCTTACAAAAACCTAACACTAATCCCCTGAAGATCATCCTACCTTGAGTCGTCTTCACTCAGCCGAGCCACCGATGGAACTGAAGAGGACACCTGGAGCGGAAGAAGTTAATCCTCCAAGCGGCGCTGAAGAAATCTTCCATCCGATGAAGTCATCATCCAGGCGGCGCTGAAGAAGTCTTCGATCCGGCCGATGTCATCTTCAAAGAGGCGCTGAAGAGGTCTTCTATCCGGGCGAAGTCATCTTCCAAGCCGGGTCTTGAATCTTCCTTCCGCCGACGCGGAACCACCTTCTTCACCGACGGACTACGACGAATGACGGCTCCTTTAAGGGACGTCATCCAAGATGGCGTCCCCTCAATTCCGATTGGCTGATAGGATTCTATCAGCCAATCGGAATTAAGGTAGGAAAATCTGATTGGCTGATGGAATCAGCCAATCAGATTCAAGTTCAATCCGATTGGCTGATCCAATCAGCCAATCAGATTGAGCTCGCATTCTATTGGCTGATCGGAACAGCCAATAGAATGCGAGCTCAATCTGATTGGCTGATTCCATCAGCCAATCAGATTTTCCTACCTTAATTCCGATTGTCTGATAGAATCCTATCAGCCAATCGGAATTGAGGGGACGCCATCTTGGATGACGTCCCTTAAAGGAGCCGTCATTCGTCGTAGTCCGTCGGTGAAGAAGGTGGTTCCGCGTCAGCGGAAGGAAGATTCAAGACCCGGCTTGGAAGATGACTTCGCCCGGATAGAAGACCTCTTCAGCGCCTCTTTGAAGATGACATCGGCCGGATCGAAGACTTCTTCAGCGCCGCCTGGATGATGACTTCATCGGATGGAAGATTTCTTCAGCGCCGCTTGGAGGATTAACTTCTTCCGCTCCGGATGTCCTCTTCAGTTCCATCGGTGGCTCGGCTGAGTGAAGACGACTCAAGGTAGGATGATATTCAGGGGATTAGTGTTAGGTTTTTGTAAGGGGGGTTTGGGTTAGATTAGGGGTATGTGGGTGGTGGGTTTTAATGTTGGGGGGGTTGTATTTTTATTTTACAGGCAAAAGAGCTGAACTTTTTGGGGCATGCCCCCACAAATGGCCCTTTTAAGGGCTGGTAAGGTAAAAGAGCTTTGAAATTTATGTAATTTAGAATAGGGTAGGGATTTTTTTTATTTTGGGGGGTTTGTTATTTTATTAGGGGGCTTAGATTAGGTGTAAGTAGCTTAAAATTGTTGTAATATTTTTAGCATGTTTGTAACTTAATTTTTTATTTTTTGTAACTTAGCTTTTTTTATTTTTTGTACTTTAGTTAGTTTATGTAATTGTATTTCATTGTAGTTATTTGTAGGTAGTTTATTTAGTTAATTTAATGATAGTGTAGTATTAGGTTTAATTGTAACTTAAGTTAGGATTTATTTTACAGGTAATTTTATATTTCTTTTAGCTAGGTAGTTATTAAATAGTTAATAACTATTTAATAACTATTCTAACTAGCTAAAATAAATACAAAGTTACCTGTAAAATAAATATAAATCCTAAGATAGCTAGAATATAATTATTAATTATATTGTAGCTATCTTAGGGTTTATTTTACAGGTAAGTATTTAGTTTAAATAGGATTCATTTAGTTAATAAGAGTTAATTTATTTAGATTTATTTAATTAATATTTAAGTTAGGGGGGCGTTATGGTTAGGGTTAGACTTAGGTTTAGGGGTTAATCATTTTATTACAGTGGCGGCGGCGTAGTGGGGGGCAGGATAGGGGTTAATAAAATTTATTATAGGTTGCGGCGGGTTCATGGAGCGGCGGTTTAGGGGTTAAACTATTTATTTAGTTGCGGAGAGGTGCGGGATCAGCAGGATAGGGGTTAATAATTTTATAATAGAGGGCGACGGTATAGGGGGGGCAGGATAGGGGTTACTAGGTATAATGTAGGTGGCAGCGGTGTCCGGGAGCGGCGGTTTAGGGGTTAATACATTTATCAGAGTTGCGGCAGGGTCTAGGAGCGGCGGTTTAGGGGTTAGTAACTTTATTGAGTTGCGGGGGGCTCCGGGGGCGCCGGTATAGGGGGTAGAACAGTGCAGTTTAGTGTGAGTGCTTAGTGACAGGCTAGCAATAAAGCTGGGAAAAAGCCGAAGGGCAGCGAGATCGGATGAGTGATAACTGTCACAATCCGCTGCTCATCGCCCCGCGGCTTTTTGACAGCTTTATTTGATAACTTAGGCGTATTTTTTCAGGTCCGCGGCGGCGAAGGTAGGCGAGCTTAGGCGGACGTATTGGGCCGGCGAAGCCAGAAAAGTAGACGGCTTGATAACTAGCCCCCTCAGACTGTATAAATATGTATATATATATATATATATATATATATATATATATATATATATCCTGACAAGAAATGCCTAACAGTAACATATTAGATAAATATATACTGAACTTAATGAATAGCTGTATGGTAGATATATAAATGTTTCAAAATGGTAACATTTGTTTCTTTATTTTACAGACAGCAAGATGTCCTATGAATATCAGCCATAAACATGGATCTGTCTACTCAAAAATTATTAGGAATGTGAAATATGCTGTGTTTGTATGAATATAATGCCAGGATGTTAAATACTATGATTCTGGGGAGAGCAAATAATTTACAGTGCAATTGCTTATTAATATGATTTTTAAACGCATTTTTAATATATCATAAGTGGAATATTTTCACGTTCCGTCTTAAAATGATCAGAAAAAATGGTACTGTGTGATCCATGTATATTTGAACATGTGACTTATTAATACAAGAGATTATAGTGTATTTGATAAACATTTTATAGGTTAGAAAATGGAACTGCAGCAATATTTGAATGAAACTATTTGTCTTTGTCTGCTACCCCCGATGGCCTAAATCCAGTATTACAGCCTGTTGAAAATGAAATTTCCCAGTAGCCAATCAGAGAAAATGCATATGCAAATCTATCAAATGATTAAGAAGTGAGGAGTTTTGTCTCAGACAAAAACTCCCTGCACAGAGAGAGAGGGATCTTGGTGGAAACATTTTTGGTTGGTAACTACTTTTGCAATCCTGCTTGCTGCCATCTTTGCTTATAGAAGGATCAGTGTGCGAACACAATTTTCTGTAAGACAAATACGTTGGGACACTCTTTGTGGATAAGAGACTATCAAGATTAATTCTCTTACAAATGTGCATAATTCCTCTAAACATATGACGATAGACATATTTGGATATTAACTGAATTCTCAAACTGGTGACCTGGTAAAGTATCAATAAATACATTCATTGTTGCTGCAGTCTAATTGAAGCTGATAAATTTAAAAGGGCACAATTAGTATTTTAAGCTTGTGTTTCATAGTCCTGTGTAGTTAAACTAGTCATATTTAGAGCTAAGTAATTGTCTGCTAGGCAAAAGTCCTTTGTGTTACATATTTCTAAGTCAGGCCTATTATTGTAAGTAAATCTCTCTGGTGTGCATTAAGTTATTGGCAACTATAAATTTTTTAGAATTGTCCTTAATTGTAGCTAAAAAGAGTTAATTTTGGTTCAGAGAAATTGGCTGTTAAAGCATCTTGTTATATCGTTTAACTAAGCACTGTTAAAGTTAGTGATCCATTATGAGTAGTTAATTGTAAAGGTATATTTGGTTTGCTTTGTAAAAAATATTGTAACAACATAAGTGTGTATCATTTGATTCATAATCTGGTTTCTATAAATATAATTCAATGTGTCTATAACTTTAACTTATCGTAAAGAACTTAGAAATAAATACTGTTTAATTGTTTCATATATGCATTTTAATTGGAGGTTATTTTAAAGAATAAATTATTAAGTAAATTGTATCATAACCTGGCCATATACTGACAGTGCAAAAGTCTTAGGCCACCACCAGCTTTGTTGTTTTAGCAAAGTTTTAATAACCATACATATTTATTGTAACAAGGGAAACACTGAATTTCATTAATTCCATGTATGCTACAGTTGGATAGAAGCTTTACGGTATAAATTGCTGTGATACATTTACATATGTATATAGTACAACTGAAGCATCACTTTTTCTAAAATATGTAGAATCAAGCACACTTTATCTAATGCTATGGTAACCGAGCTAAAGTATACAGAGTGAACTATATGATTTACTGGGTATACTCACATTATTTTTTGCATTAATGTTAACTTTTTCTTCTTGAAGCTCAGTCATGGTTTTCACATCGTTTTTCTTAGCAGCATTGTGAAACTTCATTTCATTTACCAGTACTATAAAACACAAAAGCTTCATTATTTGCTAAAATGTAATCATTTCATATGTCAATAGTTTGGTTTTATATAAGGGACAATCAGGTTTTATTAAATTTTCATGATTCAGATACAGAATTTAATTTTAAACAACTTTCCAATTTACTTCCATTAAAAAAAATGTGCACAGTCTTTTATATTTACACTTTTTGAGTCACCAGCTCCTACTGAGCATGTGCAAGAACTCACAGACTATACGTATATGCATTTGTGATTGGCTGATTGCTATAACATGGTACAGGGGCAGTGGAAATATGCATAACTTTGAAATGTGTTATAAAAGAATCTACTACTCATTTGAAATTCAGAATAAATGCTATTGTATTGTCTTTTTATCTTGCATTTGTTGATTATGCAAATCTACTGTGTTTACTGGTCCTTTAAAGAACATACAAGTACTATTATAAATACTATTATAAGGTTATAGTCCCATTTATAATAATTTTACAACTGTGAATTACTTTGTAATTTATACATATATTAATGTAATGTTCAGTATTTCTCTATAAAAACATGGGGCCAGATTACAATTGGCTTGCTAATGATAGCCAGTTTTGCTTGAACACGCTACAATTAGCACAAACTTTGATATTACATGGCAAAGTGCGTTAAAGGGACAGTCTAGTCCAAAAAAAACTTTCATGATTCAGATAAGGCATGTAATTTTAAACAATTTTCCAATTTACTTTTATCACCAATTTTTCTTTGTTCTCTTGGTATTCTTAGTTGAAAGCTTAACCTAGGAGGTTCATATGCTAATTTCTTAGACCTTGAAGGCCGCCTCTTAAGAATGCATTTTAACAGGTTTTTCACCACTAGAGGTGTGTTCATGTTTTTCATATAGATAACACTGTGCTCGTGCACGTGAAGTTACCTAGGAGCCATCACTGATTGGCTAAACTGCAAGTCTGTTAAAAGAACAAATAAAGGGGCAGTCTGCAGAGGCTTAGATACAAGATAATCACAGAGGTAAAAAAATATATAAATATAACTGTGTTGGTTATGCAAAACTAGGGAATGGGTAAACAAGGGATTATCTATCTTTTAAAACAATAACAATTCTGGTGTAGACTGTCCCTTTAACCAGAGAACTTCACATGAGCGCAACCATTACTTTCCATAGATATTGTGTATGTGCTTATTTGTGCTGGTATTACAAGTTGAAAGTTATAGTTTGTGCGCAAGTGAAAGACTAAACTGCATTGGATATTTAGCGTTACTTCAGACCTGAAGTAAACTGTAAGGGTTAAAATAAACCCAGCATGACTCACAGAGTGTAAAGATCATTGATCTATGTACAAATACTCTTCCATACTTGCCTTTGTAATTTTAATACATCTTTAATAAAGGTAAAATTTATAAACAAAGCCGTTTGGTGCTCCTCCTACTACGTTTTAACTGTGTGTGTGTATACATGTGTATTTATGTGTTTATAGGTGTAAATAGGTAAGTGCAGATATACATACATATATACAAATATATACACATAAATACATACTGTATATATATATATATATATATATATATATATATATATATACACTTTTGAGCCCTTCCCAGTCAAATACCTTGATACAAGCAATATAATTTTTATTAATTTCTAATGTGTGACATTCCAATGTTCTTCACAAAAAAATGGGGTTGCTAGTTATGTAGAAAGAAATACTGAATGTATTTGGCCCATTGAATGATTGATATAAGACTGTGTAAGATTGTCAGATAAATTTCAGACATTATGTCTGAAGAAGATTATGTCATTTAGAGCCAGAAACCCAGACATTAAAAATAATGATAAAAAGAGAGGACTACTATTGAGGTTAATCCTCTGAGCTATTAGAAGCTATAAAACAGCACCCCAGCCTTTGAAGCCAGCATTGGTTGTATTTAAAGACCAGTCAATCAATTAAATCATTAATGAAAGCTCATTATCAAACATTGGTAATGTCACACATTGCACCATCATTGTATATCACATAAATCTCCCTCAAAAGAGGATGCATGTTTATAACCTCTTTAATTATCAATTATTTGAGTGAGAACATTTATTGTGACTATTAACGGCACACTAGCCGAGAAATGCGTTGCTGTATTTTTAACTGATTTTAATAAAACTTTTATCACCATCCATGCTCTGTTTTGAGTATTTGATCGGGGTAAATCCCCGGACTCCATAATTTGCTCCATTTGGGCTCACGGATTGGCTTATTCCCTGGGTATTCCTGACGCGGCTGTTGAGTTCCACTCCGATTGGCGGAGATATCACTGCCGATGATTGCACTGTGTGTGCCATCATCCTTGTGAGTTCAAACTTGTCTGTCCCCCTGCATGTATTTAGGATTGACGTTATTACACCATTAGGCGCCTCCATTTTGTCTTTCAGAACTTGCTCATTAATATACATTTTTGGCAAATTATCTTCATCCAGCAAACGATCTTCAGCTATTTTGCATAGACAGCAACTTATGCATCAGAAGAAGACAGAACGTGTTGGTGAGAGCCAAAAATGCCCTGAGAAGTACATCAGGAGCTGATAACTAACAGTATATGGAATGAAGAACCAATGATATAGGGAGGGTATATGAGATCTCAAACCATTGCATGGAGCTGCAATAATAATATGAAGTAACACATCTGACTAGACCACCAGCAATTTGTTCCACAAATCAGCAGATATCTGGACAACTTTAGGAGAACAAGATTTACTTGTATGATATATTTTTTATGCTGAATAAAGGAAATTTATGCTTACCTGATAAATTTATTTCTTTTACAATATGACGAGTCCACGGATTTCATCCTTACTTGTGGGATTTAACCTCCTGCCAGCAGGAAGTGGCAAAGAGCACCAAAGCAGAGCTGTATATATAGCTCCTCCCTTTCCCTCCCCCTCCAGTCATTCAACTGAAGTTAGGAAGAGAAAGGAAGAGCCAAAGGTGCAGAGGTGACTGAAGTTTAACAAAAAATAAATACCTGTCTTAGAAATGACAGGGTGGGCCGTGGACTCATCATATCGTAAAAGAAATAAATTTATCAGGTAAGCATAAATTTCCTTTTCTTTTACAAGATATGACGAGTCCACGGATTCCATCCTTACTTGTGGGATACAATACCAAAGCTATAGGACACGGATGAAAGGGAGGGACAAGACAGGAACCTAAACGGAAGGCACCACTGCTTGAAGAACCTTTCTCTCAAAAACAGCTTCAGAAGAAGCAAAAGTATAAAATTTGGAAAATTTGGAAAAAGTGCGAAGAGACGACCAAGTTGCAGCCTTGCAAATCTGTTCAACAGAAGCATCATTTTTAAATGCCCATGAGGAAGCCACAGCCCTAGTGGAATGAGCCGTAATTCTTTCATGAGGCTGTTGTCCAGCAGTCTCATACGCCAGACAGATGATACTCTTCAGCCAAGAAGAAAGAGAGGTAGCAGTAGCTTTCTGGCCCCTACGCTTTCCAGAAAAAACAACAAATAATGAAGATGATTGACGGAATTCTTTAGTCGCCTGTAAGTAAAACTTCAGGGCATGGACCATGTCCAAGTTATGCAATAGATGCTCCTTCTTAGAAGAAGGATTAGGACATAATGAAGGAGCAGCAATTTCCTGATTAATATTCTTATTAGAAACAACCTTAGGAAGGAAACCAGGTTTGGTACGTAAAACCACCTTATCAGAATGGAAGATAAGATAAGGCGAATCACATTGTAACGCTGAAAGCTCAGAAACTCTACGAGCAGAAGAAATAGCAACCAAAAATAAAACTTTCCAAGATAACAACTTAATATCTATGGAATGCATGGGTTCAAATGGAACCCCTTGAAGAACATTAAAAACTAAATTCAAACTCCAGGGTGGAGCAATTGGTCTAAACAAAGGCTTGATTCTGGTCAGAGCCTGACAAAAGGACTGAACGTCTGGAACATCTGCCAAACGTTTGTGCAGTAAAATTGACAAAGCAGAAATTTGTCCCTTTAACTTGCTGATAACCCTTTCTCCAATCCTTCTTGGAGAAAAGACAGAATTCTGGGAATCCTAACTCTACTCCATGAGTAGCTCTTGGATTCGCACCAATAAGAATATTTACGCCATATCTTATGGTAGATCGTTCTAGTAACAGGCTTACGTGCCTGAATCAAAGTATCAATGACCGAATCAGAGAACCCCCGCTTAGATAAAATCAAGCGTTCAATCTCAAAGCAGTCAGTTGCAGAGAAACTAGATTTGGGTGTTGGAAGGGTCCTTGAATTAGAAGGTCGTGCCTCAATGGAAGCTTCCACGGCGGCAGAGAGGACATGTCCACTAGATCGGCATACCAAGTCCTGCGAGGCCATGCAGGTGCGATTAGAATTACTGAAGCCCTCTCCTATTTGATCCGAGCAATCACCCGGGGCCGGAGAGCAAACGGTGGAAACACATAAGCTAGGTTGAACGACCAAGGCACTGCCAAGGCATCTATCAGTTCGGCCTGAGGATCCCTTGACCTGGATCCGTATCTTGGAAGCTTGGCATTCTGACGAGAAAACCTCCGGATGGAGTTCCCACTCACCCGGATGAAACGTCTGTCTGCTTAAAAAATCCGCTTCCCAGTTGTCCACTCCTGGGATGTAGATTGCTGACAGATAACAAGAGTGGGCCTCCGCCCACCGAATTATCTTGGATACTTCTGTCATCGCTAAGGAACTCCTTGTTCCTCCCTGATGATTGATGTAAGCCACAGTCGTGATGTTGTCCGACTGAAAGCGAATGAATTTGGCCGAAGCCAACTGAGGCCACACCTGAAGTGCATTGAATATTGCTCTCAATTCCAGAATATTGATTGGAAGAAGCGACTCTGACTGAGTCCACACACTCTGAGCCTTCAGGGAATTCCAGACTGCACCCCAACCTAGTAAACTGGCGTCCGTCGTCACTATCACCCATGAGGGTCTGCAGAAGCACGTCCCTTGGGACAGATGATCCTGCGACAACCACCAAAGAAGAGAATCTCTTGTCTCCTGATCCAGATCTATATGAGGAGACAAATTAGCATAATCCCCATTCCACTGTCTGAGCATGCTCAGCTGTAGTGGTCTGAGATGAAAACGAGCAAATGGAATGATGTCTATTGCCGCCTCCATCAATCCAATTACCTCCATGCACTGGGCCACTGATGGCTGAGGATTGGACTGAAGGGCTCGGCATGTATTTAGAATCTTTAACTTTCTGACCTCCATCAAGAAAATTTTCATAGATATGGAATCTATTAGAGTTCCCAAGAAGGGAACCATTGTCTGTGGAATTAATTAACTCTTTTCTAGATTCACCTTCCACCCGTGAGTCCTTAGAAAGGACAGAACCAAGTCTGTATGAGACTTTGTCAGATGGTAAGATGAAGCCTGGATCAGAATATCGTCCAGATAAGATGCCACTGCAATGCCCCGCAGTCTGAGAACCACCAGAAGTGACCCTAGAACCTTCGTGAAGATTCTGGGTGCTGTGGCCAACCCGAAGGGAAGAGCCACAAACTGAAAATGTTTGTCCAGAAAGGCAAAACTTAGGAACTGATGATGATCCTTGTGGATAGGAATATGAAGGTATGCATCCTTCAAGTCCACGGTAGTCATATATTGACCCTCCTGGATCAATGGCAGAATTGTTTGAATAGTCTCCATCTTGAAGGATGAAGGAGAAACTTGTTTAGACTTTTTAGATCTAAAATAGGTCGAAACGTACCCTCTTTTTTGGGGACCACGAAAAGATTTGAGTAAAACCCCTGCCCCTGTTCCAGTATTGGAACGGGACGAATTACTCCCATAGTACAAAGGTCTTTTACACAACGTAAGAACGCCTCTCTTTTTATCTGGTCTACAGACAATCATGACAGAAGAAACCTCCCCCTTGGGAGAGAACTTTTGAATTCCAGTTGATACCCATTGGTCACAATTTGAAGTGCCCAGGGGTCCTGAACATCTCTTACCCAAGCCTGGGCAAAGAGAGAAAGTCTGCCCCCTACTACAACCTGTCCCAGATCGGGGGCCGCCCCTTCATGCTGTCTTGGTAGCAGCAGTGGGCTTCTTGGGTTGTTTACCCTTGTTCAGGGCAGAAAATAAGATGTCTCCTCTCCTCCTGAGAAGTAATAGACTGACGATTTCTCCCTGAGAAAAATAGTACTCACTGGCACCATTTTAAAATAAAAAACTTATTGATTGAAGAATCTAAACTAACACCTCACTTTACCTATTCCTATCACTAACACAGGCAAAGAGAATGACTGGAGGGGGAGGGGAAGGGAGGAGCTATACAGGGAGTGCAGAATTATTAGGCAAATGAGTATTTTGACCACATCATCCTCTTTATGCATGTTGTCTTACTCCAAGCTGTATAGGCTCGAAAGCCTACTACCAATTAAGCATATTAGGTGATGTGCATCTCTGTAATGAGAAGGGGTGTGGGCTTATGACATCAACACCCTATATCAGGTGTGCATAATTATTAGGCAACTTCCTTTCCTTTGGCAAAATGGGTCAAAAGAAGGACTTGACAGGCTCAGAAAAGTCAAAAATAGTGAGATATCTTGCAGAGGGATGCAGCACTCTTAAAATTGCAAAGCTTCTGAATCGTGATCATCGAACAATCAAGCGTTTCATTCAAAATAGTCAACAGGGTCGCAAGAAGCGTGTGGAAAAACCAAGGCGCAAAATAACTGCCCATGAACTGAGAAAAGTCAAGCGTGCAGCTGCCAAGATGCCACTTGCCACCAGTTTGGCCATATTTCAGAGCTGCAACATCACTGGAGTGCCCAAAAGCACAAGGTGTGCAATACTCAGAGACATGGCCAAGGTAAGAAAGGCTGAAAGACGACCACCACTGAACAAGACACACAAGCTGAAACGTCAAGACTGGGCCAAGAAATATCTCAAGACTGATTTTTCTAAGGTTTTATGGACTGATGAAATGAGAGTGAGTCTTGATGGGCCAGATGGATGGGCCCGTGGCTGGATTGGTAAAGGGCAGAGAGCTCCAGTCCGACTCAGACGCCAGCAAGGTGGAGGTGGAGTACTGGTTTGGGCTGGTATCATCAAAGATGAGCTTGTGGGGCCTTTTCGGGTTGAGGATGGAGTCAAGCTCAACTCCCAGTCCTACTGCCAGTTTCTGGAAGACACCTTCTTCAAGCAGTGGTACAGGAAGAAGTCTGCATCCTTCAAGAAAAACATGATTTTCATGCAGGACAATGCTCCATCACACGCGTCCAAGTACTCCACAGCGTGGCTGGCAAGAAAGGGTATAAAAGAAGAAAATCTAATGACATGGCCTCCTTGTTCACCTGATCTGAACCCCATTGAGAACCTGTGGTCCATCATCAAATGTGAGATTTACAAGGAGGGAAAACAGTACACCTCTCTGAACAGTGTCTGGGAGGCTGTGGTTGCTGCTACACGCAATGTTGATGGTGAACAGATCAAAACACTGACAGAATCCATGGATGGCAGGCTTTTGAGTGTCCTTGCAAAGAAAGGTGGCTATATTGGTCACTGATTTGTTTTTGTTTTGTTTTTGAATGTCAGAAATGTATATTTGTGAATGTTGAGATGTTATATTGGTTTCACTGGTAAAAATAAATAATTGAAATGGGTATATATTTGTTTTTTGTTAAGTTGCCTAATAATTATGCACAGTAATAGTCACCTGTACACACAGATATCCCCCTAAAATAGCTATAACTAAAAACAAACTAAAAACTACTTCCAAAACTATTCAGCTTTGATATTAATGAGTTTTTTGGGTTCATTGAGAACATGGTTGTTGTTCAATAATAAAATTAATCCTCAAAAATACAACTTGCCTAATAATTCTGCACTCCCTGTATATACAGCTATGCTGTGGTGCTCTTTGGCACTTCCTGCTAGCAGGAGGTTAAATCCCACAAGTAAGGATGAAATCCGTGGACTCGTCATATCTTGTAAAAGAAATAGGGAGTGTATATTTGTTTGTGTCTTTGTGTGTATATATATATATATACATATATTTAAATTTAAATTTAATTTTATAAATATATATACACATTATGAAATAGAATTCAAAGTTGGCAGAACTTGCCTGACAAGAGTGCAACATTTATTTCAACAGTCAGCCCACTTTCATAAACTTTATATTTGCTCTGCTATTGATATATTGTAGCCTTTCCTTCATGTTATTGTTTTACATTATCTACATTATTTGCACAGTAAGTCTAACTTAGAAGAAGGAAAACAATTTGCACATATGTACATCTTTAACACATTGTAACTCTACCACTGGTTATTTACAACAATTTGTTCATATAGCAACTTATATAAACATATATATTGGCCCATATCCAATAAGACTTGTTTGTGAGCCAATTGTCTCATGTAAAAACGTTGCCACAACATAGCAACTAAAAAAATGTGCAATTTAAAAAAGATTAGTACCTGCCCCTCTCTGCATACATGCGGCTAGAGTTTGGCGGTAGCCATCAAAACCAGCGTTAGGGGGTCCTAACGCTCGTTTTTACCGCCCGCTGGTATTTGGAGTCAGTGATTAAAGGGTCTAACGCTCACTTTGCAGCCGCGACTTTTCAATACCGCAGACCCCCCTACGCCAATTGCGTATCCTATCTTTTCAATGGGATCTTTCTAACGCCGGTATTTAGAGTCATGGCTGAAGTGAGAGTTATAAATCTAACGACAAAACTCCAGCCGCAGAAAAAAAACAGGAGTTAAGAGCTTTTTGGGCTAACGCCGGTTCATAAAGCTCTTAACTACTGTGCTCTAAAGTACACTAACACCCATAAACTACCTATGTACCCCTAAACTGAGCCCCCCCCCACATCACCGCCACTCTATTAAATTTTTTAACCCCTAATCTGCCGACCGCACACTGCCGCCACCTACGTTATCCCTATGTACCCCTAATCTGCTACCCCTAATACCGCCGACCCCTATATTATATTTATTAACCCCTAATCTGCCGCCCCCGCTATTGCTGACACCTGCATATTTTTTTTAACCCCTAATCTGCCGCTCCGTACACCGCCTCAACCTACATTATACCTATGTACCCCTAATCTGCTGCCCCTAACACCGCCGACCCCTATATTATATTTATTAACCCCTAATCTGCCGCCCCCAACGTCGCCTCCACCTACCTACAATAATTAACCCCTAATCTGCCGACCAGACCTCACAGCTACTCTAATAAATGTATTAACCCCTAAGGCTAAGTCTAACACTAACACCCCCCTAAGTTAAATATAATTTAAATCTAACAAAATAAATTAACTCTTATTAAATAAATTATTCCTATTTAAAGCTAAATACTTACCTGTAAAATAAATCCTAATATAGCTACAATATAAATTATAATTATCAATAGAATGCGAGCTCAATCTGATTGGCTGATCGGATCAGCCAATCGGATTGAACTTGAATCTGATTGGCTGATTCCATCAGCCAATCAGAATTTTCCTACCTTAATTCCGATTGGCTGATAGAATCCTATCAGCCAATCGGAATTCGAGGGACGCCATCTTGGATGACGTCCCTTAAAGGAACCGTCATTCGTCGGGAAGTCGTCGGGAAGTCGTCGGTGAAGATGTTCCGCGTCGGCGGGATGAACTACATGGATCCGGAAGAAAGAAGATTGAAGATGCCGCTTGATAGAAGACTTCAGTCGGATCATGGACCTCTTCAGCTCCCGCTTGGATGAAGACTTCAGCCGGATCATGGACATCTTCAGCCCCCCGCTTGGGCTTGGATCAAGACATCGGAGGCTCTTCTGGATCGATCGGTGAACCCGGCGTGGTGAAGACAAGGTAGGGAGATCTTCAGGGGCTTAGTGTTAGGTTTATTTAAGGGGGGTTTGGGTTAGATTAGGGGTATGTGGGTGGTGGGTTGTAATGTTGGGGGGGTATTGTATGTTTTTTTTTACAGGCAAAAGAGCTGAATTCTTTGGGGCATGCCCCGCAAAGGGCCCTTTTCAGGGCTGGTAAGGTAAAAGAGCTTTTCTATTTTAATTTTAGAATAGGGTAGGGCATTTTTTTATTTTGGGGGTCTTTGTTATTTTATTAGGGGGCTTAGAGTAGGTGTAATTAGTTTAAAATTGTTGTAATATTTTTCTAATGTTTGTAAATATTTTTTTATTTTTTGTAACTTAGTTCTTTTTTATTTATTTTTTGTACTTAAGTTAGTTTATTTCATTGTATTTATTTGTAGGTATTTCATGTAATTAATTTATTGATAGTGTAGTGTTAGATTTAATTGTAGGTATTTTATTTAATTAATTTATTGATAGTGTAGTGTTAGGTTTAATTGTAACTTAGGTTAGGATTTATTTTACAGGTAATTTTGTAATTATTTTAACTAGGTAACTATTATATAGTTATTAACTATTTAATAGCTATTGTACCTGGTTAAAATAATTACAAAGTTGCCTGTAAAATAAATATTAATCCTAAAATAGCTACAATATAATTACAATTTATATTGTAGCTATATTAGGATTTATTTTACAGGTAAGTATTTAGCTTTAAATAGGAATAATTTATTTAATAAGAGTTAATTTATTTTGTTAGATTTAAATTATATTTAACTTAGGGGGGTGTTAGTGTTAGGGTTAGACTTAGCTTTAGGGGTTAATACATTTATTAGAGTAGCTGTGAGGTCCGGTCGGCAGATTAGGGGTTAATTATTGTAGGTATGTGGAGGCGACGTTGGGGGCGGCAGATTAGGGGTTAATAAATATAATATAGGGATCAGCGGTGTTAGGGGCAGCAGATTAGGGGTACATAGCTATAATGTAGGTTGCGGCGGTGTACAGAGCGGCAGATTAGGGGTTAAAAAAATATGCAGGTGTCAGCGATAGCGGGGGCGGCAGATTAGGGGTTAATAAGTGTAATGCTAGGGGTGTTTAGACTCGGGGTACATGTTAGAGTGTTAGGTGCAGACTTAGGAAGTGTTTCCCCATAGGAAACAATGGGGCTGCGTTAGGAGCTGAACGCTGCTTTTTTGCAGGTGTTAGGTTTTTTTTCAGCTCAAACTGCCCCATTGTTTCCTATGGGGGAATCGTGCACAAGCACGTTTTTGAAGCTGGCCGCGTCCGTAAGCACCGCTGGTATCAAGAGTTGCAGTGGCGGTAAATTATGCTCTACGCTCCCTTTTTGGAGCCTAACGCGCTGAAAACGCAGCCATTCTGTAAACTCTAAATACCAGCGGTATTTAAAAGGTGCGGAGAAAAAAAAGCATGCGTTAGCTACGCGGGTCGTTACCGACAAAACTCTAAATCTAGCCGATGATTTGCAAGTGCTAATATGTAAAAGTATCTGTCTCATCACTGTTCATCGAGCAAACTCCACTGTGACATTGCAAAAAATGCCTGCAAAATGTTACAGAACAATCTTAAAAATAAACAAAAATTTCCCTTGGTAAAACATTCTACACCTTCAAAAAAAAAAAGGAAAATTGAAAAAGTAAAAAAACAAAACAAAAAATTAGGAAAATGTTTCAGCTTTGCAAGAAAGGAATTATTTAAGGAGTTTGCATGATGGGTAATAGTCACCCTGAAAAATCTTAAGCCCCTCCGAGGAATGGTCACAGTTAGTCTCCAAGACACGTCTCATTCTATTGAGCAAAACTAATTTCCTATAACAAAACAGTATGCAAATATTTCACAATTTAAAGCATGAACATTAACAACATAGCATGATCTATGTGTTTAAGGAAAAGTTTTGAACCTTTGTAGTAAAAGGCTTAAAAAATTGTCTGCCTAAGTGTTTTGTCTCTTATAATTCATTTTTTCTTTAAGTAATTATATTTGAGGTTAATAACTGAACACTTAAGGAGCAGTGCCTAAGCATATAGGAGACTATATTTACAAAATTGGGGTCCTCTTTTTTAATTGCCTCTCTTGTTGTTAAAATAATGTAGAAGACTTTAGCATAAAAATTACCTTAAAATAAGCACTTAGCGGTTAAGGCTCTTTACAGGCTCGAGCAGAAGTTTTTGTTACTTACCTTAGCTCTAATTATTTCAAACTGTTGGCGTATCTATAGCAAAATACGGGTATTATTAACAAATCTCCACTTTAAAGCTGAATTAACTTTAACTTGTAAGAGTACAAAGATCCCAGTACAAGCTTTTGAGAGCGAAGCTAGATATCATCATATAGCAGTTAGTTGACCTGCTTAGTGCAGCAGCAGTAAGCACAAGTTAACTTATCAGTTTATAGGGTGTAAAACACATGTTTTATAATAACAAAGATATAAGGGTTCTATGTTAAAGTAATGTGTTAATTTAACCACCACAGAATGGAAAGACCATATATACACATAAGCTTACCGGCTATCCAGCACCAATATACAATTGAATATATTTGATACATTATGTCAGCTACCACTAGTTGACACTTGATAACATTGTAGTACGATTTAGACATAATATAAATGCTCATATTGTATAAGGGTGTTTACAGCTAAATTTAATAGAAGCATTTATTTGGTAAACATATTGCAAGCTTTAGAAATCTCATTACCCATCATTATGTTCAATGGAAATTGCTGGATATAACCACTTGCAGTATTTAAAAGTGCAGACAATCAAAATTTAATATTAGCACTTGTTTGGTTACACACCTGTAGGTTTAGACATCCCATTACTTAGAATAAGGTCTAACAAGACTGATTGATATGCTTATATAATATCAATGAATCAGCCCTGTACTGAAAGTTACTAACAATCAATAAATCTATAATACCTAGAGTGATATATACATACACTACTAGTATTATCTTACTGTGTTCAGGTTTTTATTGTAGATATAAATGGAGAGAAACTATACTTACGCAACATATACTAAAATATAGAGCTGAGCCATATTTTTGTCAAAGTGTCATTAAAATTATGAGCCACAACCCAAGTAAATTGACAATAATAGATCACAGAAGTATATTATTATAGGAAATAATGCACCAATATTTCCAAGTGGTAATCTAAGAGATTGGCCAGCCATAAGGCCACATAGACCCACAGTAGATTAATAGTTATATATATATACCGATACTATAATCTGTGTCTTATTACTTTTTTACTAAGTGCTCTACATACTTAGTATTGTTAATGCTGAATACTGAATAACCAACAGAGAGAGTGTTTTAACATTTTCTAGGGTAGCATACACACATACTTTATGCTGTCTTTTTAATTTAATCAAAAAAGGTTATATTTTAATTTTTGCTATCTTTGTGCTCCAAAGTTCCAGTAATCAACAGAACCAATCAACATAATCGAGTAACAGTGTATAAAAGCATTTCTTTTTTTTTTGGAACTGACTTGCTTACCCAGCAGGTTCAGTCCAATTTTGTAAATATAGCATGATCTATATTGTAAATATAAACGTGTAAACTATGATCACCAAATGGCACAAATCTATACAATGTAAATATCACTAATCTGTTAATAACAAAATCCCATAGAATTTCTACAGACAGGAAAGACTTCAAAAGACTTCAAAAGTTCATATTTGCATTATTTAGCTAAAAAAAGTTTCAGAAGTTCAAATGATAGTATAAAAAACTATATCCAGCCATTCCATTGTCAGTTGAATACTTTCTATGTCAGTCAAGTATGTATGCCTACATTTTATTCTTGGCAATATTAACCACATTAAAAAATTACTTTATTGTTCTGCTGCTGGCGTGTAGCAGTAGCCCTAGCTACGTGTTTAACTTTATATAAAGAGGCACACAAAAATGTTCTATCATGATTCAGATAGAGAATACAATTTTAAACAACTTTTTAATTTACTTATATTATCTCATTTGTTTTATTCTCTTGGTATCCTCCGAAAGAGAGTTAAATACATAGCTAAAGCCCCACTCTGGTGGGATTGGTGATTAGTGACTGCATACATATGCCAATCCTGGTAGCCTCACTGCACATTTCTTCCTTGGAAGCTGTTACAGCTCACTTTGTGGGGACTAACACATAGTAAGCATAATAAAGTTCTTTTAAACTTTTTTTTATATAAGTTATATAAATACGAAGGAAAGAAAAAAAACATCAAAATCAAACATAGCTTGTTAATGACAAACATGCATCAAATTAAGTATTATCACTAGCAAGGTCCATTCACATATGTATGTATATTTTTGCCCTGGGACCGCTGTTTAAGAATTTCTACCATGCATGCTAGTTAAATATTTAAAAAAAACAAAAAAAATAATTAAACAGAAGGTGCTTGATTGTGCAGTACTGGTCCCTAAAGTGCCATAAAACAGGTTCAGATCTGTGCATATCCTAAAAGGGCTAATTAAGTAAAAATAGTTTGCATAAAAAAAATGTTTAAAAATTGTTGGGAAGTATTTTAAAATAATTTTCAAAAATAAGCAAAAATATTTAAAAACATAATTTATGTAAGAACTTACCTGATAAATTCATTTCTTTCATATTGGCAAGAGTCCATGAGCTAGTGACATATGGGATATACATTCCTACCAGGAGGGGCAAAGTTTCCCAAACCTCAAAATGCCTATAAATACACCCCTCACCACACCCACAATTCAGTTTAACGAATAGCCAAGCAGTGGGGTGATAAAGAAAGGAGTAGAAAACATCAACAAAGGAAATTTGGAAATAATTGTGCTTTATACAAAAAAATCATAACCACCATAAAAAGGGTGGGCCTCATGGACTCTTACCAATATGAAAGAAATGAATTTATCAGGTAAGTTCTTACATAAATTATGTTTTCTTTCATGTAATTGGCAATTAGTCCATGAGCTAGTGACATATGGGATATCAATACCCAAGATGTGGAGTCTTCCACTCAAGAGTCACTAGAGAGGGAGGGAATAAAATAAAAACAGCCATATACCGCTGAAAAAATTAATCCACAACCCCAAAAAATAAGTTTATTTTCATTTTTGAAAGAAAAAAACTTAAATCAAAAGCAGAAGAATCAAACTGAAACAGCTGCCTGAAGAACTTTTCTACCAAAAACTGCTTCCGAAGAAGCAAATACATAAAAACGGTAGAATTTAGTAAATGTATGCAAAGAGGACCAAGTCGCTGCTTTGCAAATCCAATCAACTGAAGCTTCATTCTTAAAAGCCCACGAAATGGAGACTGAACTAGTAGAATGAGCTATAATTCTCTGAGGCGGGGCTTGACCCGACTCCAAATAAGCTTGAAGAATCAAAAGCTTTAACCAAGAGGCCAAGGAAATAGCAGAGGCCTTCTGACCTTTCCTAGGACCAGAAAATATAACAAATAGACTAGAAGTCTTCCTGAAATCTTAAGTAGTTTCAACATAATATTTCAAAGTTCTCACCACATCCAAAGAATGTAAGGATCTTTCCAAAGGATTCTTAGGATTAGGACACAAGGAAGGGACAACAATTTCTCTACTAATGTTGTTAGAATTCACAACCTTAAGGAAAAATTCAAATGAAGTCCGCAAAACCGCCTTATCCTGATGAAAAGTCAGAAAAGGAGATTCACAAGAAAGAGCAGATAGCTCAGAAACTCTTCTAGCAGAAGAGATAGCCAAAAGGAACAACACTTTCCAAGAAAGTAGTTTAATGTCCAAAGAATGCATAGGCTCAAATGGAGGAGCCTGTAAAGCCTTCAGAACCAAAATTAAGACTCCAAGGAGGAGAAATTGATTTAATGACAGGCTTAATACGAACTAAAGCCTGTACAAAACAGTGAATATCAGGAAGTATAGCAATCTTTCTGTGAAATAAAACAAAAAGAGCGGAGATTTGTCCTTTCAAGGAACTTGCAGACAAACCCCCAGGAGCTGGATTCCGCCCAAACAAGTATTCAAGATACTTTTTTTCATAGCTTGGGGACTGTGAGTCCCACCCTGATGATTGACATATGCCACTGTTGTGATAATGTCTGTCTGAAAACAAATGAACGGTTCTCTCTTTAACAGAGGCCAAATCTAAAGAGCTCTGAGAATTGCACGGAGTTCTAAAATATGTATTGGAAATCTCGCCTCTTAAGATTTCCAAACCCCTTGTGCTGTCAGAGGTCCTCAAACAGCTCCCCAACCTGAAAAACTTGCATCTGTTGTGATCACAGTCCAGGTTGGCCAAACAAAAGAAGCCCCTTGAACTAAATGATAGTGATCTATCCACCATGTCAGAGAGTGTCGTACATTGGGATTTAAGGATATTAAATTGAGATATCTTTGTATAATCCCTGCACCATTGATTCAGCATACAAAGCTGAAGAGGTCTCATGTGAAAATGAGCAAAGGGAATCGCGTCCGATGCTGCAGTCATGAGACCTAAAACTTTCATGCACATAGCCACTGAAGGGAATGACTGAGACTGAAGGTGCCGGCAGGCTGCAACCAATTTTAAACGTCTCTTGTCTGTTAGAGACAGAGTCATGGACACTGAATCTATCTGGAAGCCTAAAAAGGTGATTTGTGTGAGATTCTGCAGTACGTAAAGATTGAGCTAGTACCAAGATATCGTCCAAATAAGGAAACACCGCAATACCCTGTTCTCTGATTACAGAGAGTAGGACACCCAGAACCTTTGAGAAGATTCTTGGAGCGGTTGCTAGGCCAAATGGCAGAGCAACAAATTGGTAATGCTTGTCTAGAAAAGAGAATCTCAGAAACTGAATATGTTCTGGATGAATCGGAATATGAAGGTATGCATCCTGCAAGTCAATTGTAGACATATAATGTCCTCGCTGAACAAAAGGCAGAATAGTCCTTATAGTCACCATCTTGAAAATTGGTACTCTAACATAACGATTAAAAATTTTCAGATCCAGAACTGGTCTGAATAAATTTTCCTTCTTTGGGACAATGAATAGATTTGAATAAAACCCCAAACCTTGTTCCAGAAGAGGAACTGGCATGATTACCCCTGAAGACTCCAGGTCTGAAACACAGTTCAGGAAAGCCTGAGCTTTTACTGGATTTTACTGGGATACGTGAGAGAAAAAATCTTCTCACAGGAGGTCTTACTCTGAATCCTATTCGATACCCTTGAGAGACAATGCTCTGAATCCATTGATTTTGAACAGATTTTATCCAAATATCCTTGAAAAACCTTAATATGCCCCCTACCAGCTGAGCTGGAATGAGGGCCGCAGCTTAATGCGGACTTAGGGGCTGACTTTGGTTTCCTAAAAGGCTTGGATTTATTCCAATTTGAGGAAGGTTTCCAATTGGAGGCAGATTCCTTGGGGGGAGGATAGAGTTTTCATTCCCTATTCTGACAAAAGGAACGAAAACGGTTAGAAGCCTTAGATTTACCCTTAAGTTTTTTATTCTGAGGCAGAAAAACTCCTTTTCCCCCAGTAACAGTTGAAATAATAGAATCCAACTGAGAACGAAATAAATTATTACCTTGGAAAGAAAGAGATAGTAATCTAGATTTAGATGTCATATCAGCATTCCAAGATTTAAGCCACAAAGCTCTTCTAGCTAATATAGCTAAAGACATGGATCTAACATTACAAATAAAATGATTAGCATGTTGCAGTAAGCAAATAATGCTAGGTACGTCAGAATCCAATTCTTGTTGCACTAAATTCTCCAACCAGAAAGTTGATGCAGCCGCAACATCAGCCAAAGAAATTGCAGGTCTGAGAAGATGACCTGAATATAAATAGGCCTTCCTTAGATAAGATTCAAGCTTCCTATCTAAAGGACCCTTAAAGGAAGTACTATCTACCATAGGAATAGTAGTACGTTTAGCAAGAGTAGAAATAGCCCCATCAATTTTGGGGATCTTTTCCCAAAACTCTATAAATTTTGCTGGCAAAGGATACAATATTTTAAACCTTAAAAAAGGAATAAAAGAAGTACCTGGCTTATTCCATTCCTTAGAATCATATCAGAAATAGGAAAAAACTCCTGGAGAAACCACAGGAGGTTTAAAAACAGCATTTAAACGTTTATTAGACTGAACGTCAAGAGGACTGGTTACCTCAATATCCAAAGTAATTAACACTTCTTAATAAAGAACGCATATACTCAATTTTAAATAAATAAGTAGATTTGTCAGTGTCAATGTCTGAGGAGGATCTTTTGAATCAGATAGATCCTCATCAGAAGAGGATAAATTATCATATTATTGGTCATTTGAAATTTCATCAACTAAATGAGAAGTTTTAAAAGACCTATTACATTTATTTGAAGGTGGAAATGCAGACAAAGCCTTCAGAATAGAATCGGAAACAAATTCTTTAAAAATTTACAGGTATATTATGCACATTAGAAGTTGAAGAAACTGCAACTGGCAATGTACTATTACTGATGGACACATTATCTGAAATGTAAAAGTTTATCAAAACAACTATTACAAATGACATTCGGCGACATAATTTCTACAACTTTACAACAAATGCACTTAGCTTTTGTAAAATCGATGTCAAGCAGCAATGTTCCAGCAGAAGCTTCTGAGGCAGGGTCAAAGTGAGACATCTTGCAAAATGTAAGAGAAAAAACAACATATAAAGCAAAATTATCTATTTCCTTATATGACAGTTTCAGGAATGGGAAAAAATGCAAATAGCATAGCCCTCTGATAGAGAAAAAATCAAGAGGCAAACATCAATGGGGTATTGAAATAATGAAAAAGTTTGGTCATTACTGACGCAAGTGTGTCATTTCCGGTTATTTTTTGGCGCCAAAAAAAGTTTAGTTACATTGTGCGTCATTTTTTGGCGCCAAAAAATAACCGGAAATGACACACTTGCGTCACTAATGACGCAACCGTGCGAAAGGTCTCGGTGTCAAGTATGACGCCGGAAATGACGAACTTGTGTCATAGACGTACCTTTTCGCGCCAAAAAAATGTTCGCACAAAAAATTACGCAATAAAGTTTAGCATTTTTCGCACCCGCGGGCCTAATACCGCCCGCAATTTGTAAGAAGTGGTCAATTGAAAAAAAGACTAAACCCCAGGTAAGAAATAAATTTCATTTTTAAAAGATGTTTATATTCCCCAAATATGAAACTGACAGTCTGCAGAAGGAAATACATGAACCTGACTCATGGCAAATATAAGTATAATACATATATTTAGAACTTTATATAAGTGCCAAACCATAGCTGGGGTGCCTTAAGTAATAAAAAACATACTTACCAAAAGACACCCATCCACATATAGCAGATAGCCAAACCAGTACAGAAACAGTTATCAGTAGAGGTAATGGTAAATTGAGAGTATATCGTCGATCTGAAAAGGGAGGTAGGAGATGAATCTCTACGACCGATAACAGAGAACCCATGAAATAGAACCCCGTTAGGGAAATCATCGTATTCAATAAGTGATACTCCCTTCACGTCCCTCTGACATTCGCTGTACTATGAGAGGATTCGGGCTTCAACAATGCTGAGAAGCGCATATCAACGTAGAAATCTTAGCACAAACTTACTTCACCACCTCCATAGGAGGCAAAGTTTGTAAAACTGAATTGTGGGTGTGGTGAGAGGTGTATTTATAGGCATTTTGAGGTTTGGGAAACGTTGCCCCTCCTGGTAGGATTGTATATCCCATATGTCCCTAGCTCATGGACTCTTGCCAATTACATGAAATAAATAGCCATGCTGTCTGAACACTGTGCTCCACCCCTCTTATCAGTGTTTAGACACAAGCTTTGCATTTTAACTGAGTTCACAGCTTCTAGGCAAGCTCCAGCAGATAATCCCTATTCATTTGTGCATTTTACCAAAACAACAATGGATATAGCTACAGCCATAAAAGGAATTGTGTTGGAGGAGCTAGAGCTGTACAATTCAGAAACTCAAAAGAAAGGGTTAATGGTGAGGCACTGTAGTATAAATTTGCAGGTAAATTAATTAATGTACATCCTATACTATAAAAGGCCAAGTGTGTTTGTCCGAAGCTGTCATGCGCAGTAGAGACAGCACGCGGACAAACACACTGGCCTAAGTCCCTACCTGTTCTGCCGACTGCGCCGAGCAAAAGTGGGCGTGGCCGAGCGTGAAGGGGCGGGGCCTAACGCGAAGGCCCGTGAAGGGGGCGGAGCCTAGCGTGAAGGCCCGTGAAGAGAGCTCAAACAGCTCAAGAGAGGGTGGAGGGATGTGGGGAGAGGGGGGGAGATGTGGAGTGAGGGGGGAGATGTGGGGAGATGTGGGAGATATGGAGTGAGGGGGGAGATGTGGAGAGAGGGGAGAGATGTGGGGAGATGTTGAGAGAGGGGGGAGATGTGGAGAGAGGGGGGAGATGTGGGGAGAGGGGGGAGATGTGGGGAGAGGGGGGAGATGTGGAGTGAGGGAGGGGGAGATGTGGAGAGAGGGGGGAGATGTGGGGAGAGGGGGGAGATGTGGGGAGAGGGGGGAGATGTGGAGTGAGGGAGGGGGAGATGTGGAGAGAGGGGGGAGATGTGGAGAAAGGGGAGAGATGTGGGGAGATGTGGAGAGAGGGGGGAGATGGGGAGAGGGGGGAGATGGGGAGATGTGGGGAGAGAGAGGGGGGAGAGAGAGGGGGAGAAAGAGGGGGGAGTTAAAGGGGGAGAGAGAGAGGGGAAAGAGAGAGGGGGGAGAGGGAGAGAGAGAGACAGAGAGAGAGATGGGGGAGAGGGAGAGAGAGAATGAGAGAGAGGGAGAGAGAGAGAGAGGGGGGAGGGGAGAGAGAGAGGGTAGATAGAGAGAGAGGAGGGAGAGAGAGAGGGGAGAGAGAGAGAGGGGGAAGAGAGAGAGAGGGGGGGGAGAGGGGGGGAGAGAGAGAGGGGGGGGGGAGAGAGAGAGGCGAGAGAGAGGGGGGGGAGAGAGAGAGGCGAGAGAGAGAGGGGGGGAGAGAGAGAGAGAGATAGAGGGGCAAGAGAGAGAGGGGGGGAGAGAGAGATAGAGGGGAGATAGAGAGAGGGGAGAGAGAGAGGGGTGAGATAGAGAGAGCGGAGAGAGAGAGAAAGGGGGGAGAAAGAGAGAGAGAGAGGGGGGAGAGAGAGAGGGGAGCGAGAGAGAGAGAGAGGGGGAGAGAGCGCAAAAGAGAGGGGGGAGAGAGAGAAAGCAAAAGAGAGTGGGAGGGAGAGAACGCCAGGGGTGGGACCACTGTACTGCAAAAAATGGCCCGTGTGAACGGGCTTTAGGACTAGTATTATTATATTTTGTCTATATCTCAACTTGTTTTATGTCCCTTTAAGATAGAGGCTCACTAGCTAACACCTGAAGTATTAGTGGACAGAGACACACCCACATGCTTCAACGCTATTTCTCATAATGTATTCTATTACTGAAGCTTCTACAGCATTCCCAGGTATATAAAATAAACCAGGTGTGCTACCTAACCCATAGTAGGAAACCACTGTGTCCCAGAGGAAATTAGGTTGAGAATGAATAATTCAAAGGAATCATAATCATTATGCTTCCTATATTGCAGCTAAGGTTTTACTATACAGGATTTGTAAGTAATCACTTTAATTAACTGCTTTTAAGCCTCATTATTCCCTTAAAGGGATACTAAGCCCAAATTATTTATTTCATGATTCAGATAGTGCATGCAAATTTAGACAACTTTCTAATTTACTCCTATAATCAATTTCTATCATTCTCTTGCTATCTTTATATGAAAAGCAGGAATCTAAGCTTAGGAGCCGACCATTTTTTGTTCAGCCCCTAGGTAGCAATTGCTGATTGGTTGCTACATTTAGAGACCAATCCGCAAGCTCTAACCAGGGTGCTGAACCAAAAATGGGCCGGCTACTAAGGTTAGATTCCTGCTTTTTCAATAAAGATAGAAAAAGAACAAAGAAAATTTGATAATAGGAGTAAATTGCTCAAAATTGCATGCTCTATCTGAATCATAAAAGAAACTATTTGGGTTTAGTATCCCTTTAAAAAGTTTAAATCCCAAATTGTCTTTTCTTACTTACCAGAACTCCTAGTTGTGAATCACCACACTGCAGCATTTTAAAATTTATGTTTGTTCATATATCTTTTGTTAGTCTAAATTAACAGTGGGCCACTATCAATGGTGCAGGGTGCATTATGTTTTTTGCAACCTTGCACACAGAATAACGCACAATCTTGTATTTCAAGTGAATGCTTAAATATTTTAACAAAAGCATCATAAAGCTGGCAAAATGTTTTTAACACACCCTATCCTTTTAGTTGAAATAATTTTTATTGTCATGGATCACATCAAATACAACATAATAAAACAGTGTGCTGGGTTACAATGTCCTAGTATTCTTAAAACAATTAAAGTTTTCAGCACCCTGTTTATATACACCCTATCCTTTTAAAGGGACAGTCTACTCCTTTATTAACCATTCCCAAATTTGCATAACCAACATGGTTATATTAAAACACTTTTTACCTTTGTGATTACCTTGTATCTAAGCTTCTAACGAATAGCCAAGAAGTGGGGTGATAAAGAAAGGAGTAAAAAGCATCAACAGGAATTTGGAAATAATTGTGCTTTATACACAAAAAAACATAACCACCATAAAAAAGGGGGTGGGCCTCATGGACTCTTGCCAATATGAAAGAAATGAATTTATCAGGTAAGTTCTTACATAAATTATGTTTTCTTTCATGTAATTGGCAAGAGTCCATGAGCTAGTGACTTATGGGATCGCAATACCCAAGATGTAGAACTCCACGCAGTCACTAGAGAGGGAGGGATAAAAATAAAAACAGCCATTTTCTGCTGAAAAAATTAATCCACAACCCAAAATATAAGTTAATTCTCATAAATGAGAGGAAAAAACTTAAATCAAAAGCAGAAAAATTAAACTGAAACAGCTGCCTGAAGAACTTTTCTACCAAAAACTGCTTCCAAAGAAGCAAATACATCAAAATGGTAGAATTTAGTAAATGTATGCAAAGAAGACCAAGTTGCTGCTTTGCAAATCTGATCAACTGAAGCTTCATTCTTAATAGCCCATGAAGTGGAAACTGATCTAGTAGAATGAGCTGTAATTCTCTGAGGCGGGGCTTGACCCGACTCCAAATAGGCTTGATAAATCAAAAGTTTTAACCACGAAGCCAAGGAAACGGCAGAAGCCTTCTGACCTTTCCTGGAACCAGAAAAGATAACAAATAGACTAAAGTCTTCCTAAAATCTTTAGTAGCTTCAACATAATATTTCAGAGCTCTCACCACATCCAAAGAATGTAAGGATCTCTCTAAAGAATTCTTAAGATTAGGACACAAGGAAGGAACAATAATTTCTCTATTAATGTTGTTAGAATTCACAACCTTAGGTAAGAATTTAAATGAAGTCTGCAAAACTGCATTATCCTGATGAAAAATCAGAAAAGGAGATTCACAAGAGAGAACTGATAACTCGGAAACTCTTCTAGCAGAAGAGATGGCCAAAAGAAACAAAACTTTCCAAGAAAGTAGTTTAATGTCTAAATAATGCATAGGCTCAAATGGAGGAGCCTGTAAAGCCTTCAAAACCAAATTAATACTCCAAGGAGGAGAGATTGATTTAATGACAGGCTTGATACGAATCAAAGCCTGCACAAAACAGTGAATATCAGGAAGTTTAGCAATCTTTCTGTGAAATAAAACAGAAAGTGCAGAGATTTGTCCTTTCAAGGAACTTGCAGACACACCTTTATCCAAACCATCCTGAAGAAACTGTAAAATTCTAGGAATTCTAAAAGAATGCCAAGAGAATTTATGAGAAGAACACCATGAAATGTAAGTATTCCAAACTCGATAATAAATCTTTCTAGAAACAGATTTGCGAGCCTGCAACATAGTATTAATCACTGAGTCAGAGAAACTTCTATGACTAAGCACTAAGCGTTCAATTTCCATACCTACAAATTTAATGATTTGAGATCCTGATGGATAAATGGACCTTGAGATAGAAGGTCTGGCCTTAATGGAAGTGGCCAAGGTTGGCAACTGGACATCCAAACAAGATCCGCATACCAAAACCTGTGAGGCCGGGGGGCGGAGCTAGCGCCCAAACAGAATGGACATGCAATGTTAGAGCTCTGAGAAATGGCTTTTATTTTATTAGTTTTATTGAGTCTCAGCCTTCACTAAATGAAACTTGCATGCTCTAATTATACCCTGCAACTGCCCAATCAACTATTTGGGGGAATCTAGAGCGCATTCCCCAGAACTGAGAACGAAGATTCAAGGAACAGATTGGGCCTAACTCTTGCTGAAGCCCTCTGGGCACTAAGAAATTTGGAATAGCGATATCTGAGCTGTACTAGCCCTCTCCTTTGCTATCATGGGGCAGCTATTTGAAGCATTGCGGACCTACATGGATGAACTCGAGAGGGAGGTTTGTCAGAGACTCGATGGCATTATTCTGTCTGTGAACGCTGTGAGAGAGGACCTGAGGTCTCGCAGGACCTCGCTATGCGCGGCTTTGAATTCGATGACCTCCGAGGGCCTCTCCCCCCACGCACCCGCCTGCTTGCAGCCAGCTGATGCTGAGACGGAACTGAGTCTCGGCGAACTGAGGGGAGAGCCAACAACTCCTGTTGAATCGGACATCCAGGGAGGCGGCCCAGTTATGGGAATCAAAACCTCTAAGGAACAAGATGGAAGCATGCACGGCTGCGGAGCCGCTATGATTTTACAGCTTCACGCAGAGGAGGAACATACCCACAGTGGAGTACGGTTTGGTGCTTGGGGGAGCGTGGCCGGCTCCCTGTAGTGTTACCCGTGCCTATCCGGAGCAACTGTAATGATCCCAGAGGGCTTGCAATATATCCCGATTGCCGGCAGAGCCCCACAAGCCGGTGGGATTTATTCAGGCACCTTGATAGCAGTGAGACAGGGAATCGGTTAAAGTAAAATCGTGCACGGGAGATGAGTTAAAACTCTATTGTGAAGATCTGACTCCCACCATTTACCGAGGACATTGCAACCCTCCCTTTGTCTGTTAAGTATCTATCCCTTTCTTTTAAGCTCATTACATATCTGGACCTATAATGTGGACGATGCAGCAAGTAATTTATACCTAATTTTCCTCCTATTCTAGCTAAAAGTGTTTTGTCTCTGATCCCTATATGTTTAAAAGTGTGAGAGATGTGTGATGGACGTCTTATTATGGCCCCATGATTGCTTCTAATGTGCTGGTATACCCTTCGCTCACGGATAGCGAAGCAAATGATAAAACCCAAATCTCAGATGTCAAGCTTATACTCTCATTAAGATCCCTCTATTGCTAGAATTTTACACATAACATGCTGCAGAGCTTATAGATGGCCGCTTAGTCTGGGAGCTTCTGGGATGTGGCTAGTACTAGATTTCTTTGTTTTCCTTATTTATTAATTTTCTCATTAAAGATAGAGTTGCTTTAAATCCTGGCATGTGGGCCAACAAATGGAGGAGTACGCTACTTATATATTAATCTCCCCCCCCTATCACTTGTAACAAGTCTCTCCTACATTCTTTAGACTGGTTCTTTAGGCCCTAATACAGGCAATTTACTGTGTCTACTATTTTCTGGTTATTCGAAGATTGCCTGGGTTAAAAGTTTCATTATTGTGTATGTTATTACTAATGTTCAGTGTTTGTGTCTACCTATGTTTGCAGAGGTAACAGAGGCCTGCTTCAGTATAACACCTCTACCAGTTTACCGTGTTTAATGCTAAATTACATTAACTAAGAGTAAATTAAGTACACTGCTGTACTTCTATATTTTGATATTGTTTACAGATTCCCAATCTTGCTGCTATTTTATACACATGGACACTGGACTCTTTGAAATTAGCTTTGTTTCTGGGCCTTCAGTGACTGACTAATGTTTCTGGTCCCTTAAGCGGACCTGTTTGCCTGGAGGTCACCACGATCTAACAATCTCAAAAAAATTGTAAATGTAGGATGTTTTTTTTTTTTTTTCATGATAGCATTGTGATAATTTTTTTATGCTTATATATATGCTTTTGTGTATTCTATGCGACAGTCATCTGCAGGCCCAAAAGTGGTCTGTATCTCACTAATCCCCTCAGTTAGAGTGAAGTGAAATCGAGGGTCCAAAAGTGGCCTGAGCATTTATGGAGGGGCAAAAATAGAGGGTGGTGGTGAGGTTGCTCCCCAGTTTGCCTATTATACTGTGAGATATTCATGTTAAATGTTTTATATGTATATGTTACATTGAGTAACCTGTATGCTGTATACTTTATTACCCTCAATAAAAATATTATATAAAAATAAAAAATAAAAAAAAAACCTGTGAGGCCATGCTGGAGACACCAGCAGCACAAATGAGTGCTCCATGATGATTTTGGAGATCACTCTTGGAAGAAAAACTAGAGTCAGGAAAATATAAGCAGGTTGATAACACCAAGGAAGTGTCAATGCATCCACTGCTTAGGCCTGAGGATCCCTGGACCTGGACAGGTACCTGGGAAGTTTTTTTGTTAGATGAGATGCCATCAGATCTATTTCTGGAAGCCCCCACATGAAAACACATCTGGGTGGAGAGACCATACTCCCGGATGTACAGTCTGACGACTGAGATAATCTGCTTCCCAATTGTATATACCTGGGATATGAACTGCAGAAATTAGACAGGAGCTGGATTCCGCCCAAACAAGTATCTGAGATACTTTTTTCATAGCTTGAGGACTGAGAGTCCCACCCTGATGATTGACATATACCACAGTTGTGATATTGTCTGTCTGAAAACAAATGAACGGTTCTCTCTTCAACAGAGGCCAAAACTGAAGAGCCCTGAGAATCGCACGGAGTCCCAAAATATTGATTGGTAATTTCTCTTGAGATTTCCAAACCCCTTGTGCTGTCAGAGATCCCCAAACAGCTCCCCAACCTGAAAGACTCGCATCTGTTGTGATCACAGTCCAGGTTGGACGAACGAAAGAGGCCCCTAGAATTATACGATGGTGATCTAACCACCAAGTCAGAGAAAGTCGAACATTGGGATTTAAGGATATTAATTGTGATATCCTTGTATAATCCCTGCACCATTGGTTCAGCATACAAAGCTGGAGAGGTCACATATGAAAACGAGCAAAGGGGATTGCGTCCGATGCTGCAGTCATGAGACCTAAAACTTCCATGAACATAGCTACTGAAGGGAATGACTGAGACTGAAGGTTCTGACAGCCTGCAACCAATTTCAAAAGTCTCTTGTCTGTTAGAGACAAAGTCATGGACACTGAATCTATCTGGAAACCTAAAAAGGTTACCTTTGTCTGAGGAATCAACTAACTTTTTGGTAAATTGATCCTCCAACCATGTCTTAGAAAAACAACACTAGTTGATTTGTGTGAGATTCTGCAGAACATAAAGACTGAGCGAGCACCAAGATATTGTCCAAATAAGGAAACACTGCAATACCCCGCTCTCTAATTACAGAGAGTAGGACACCGAGAACCTTTGAAAAGATTCTTGGAGATGTCGCTAGGCCAAAAGGAAGAGCAACAAATTGGTAATGCTTGTCTAGAAAAGAAAATCTCAGGAACTGATAGTGATCCGGATGAACCAGAATATGAAGATATGCATCCTGTAAGTCTATCGTGGACATATAATGCCCTTGCTGAACAAAAGGCAGAATAGTCCTTATAGTCACAATTTTGAAAGTTGGTACTCTTACATATCGATTCAAAATCTTTAGATCCAGAACTGGTCTGAATTAATTTTCTTTCTTTGGGACAATGAATAAATTTGAATAAAACCCCAGACCCTGTTCCTGAAACGGAACTGGCATGATTACCCCTGATAACTCCAGGTCTGAAACACACTTCAGAAAAGCCTGAGCCTTTACTAGGTTTGCCGGACTGCGTGAGAGAAAAAAATCTTCTCACAGGCGGTCTTACTCTGAATCCTATTCTGTACCCCTGAGAGACAATACTCTGAATCCAATGATTTTGGACCGAATTGATCTGCCCCGAATTTTAATCTGCCCCCTACCAGCTGAGCTGGAATGAGGGCCGCACCTTCATGCGGAGTTAGGGGCTGGCTTTGATCTCTTAAATGGCTTGGATTTATTCCAATTTGAAGAAGGCTTCCAATTGGAAACAGATTAGGTTTCTGTTCCTTATTTTGTTGAAAGGAACGAAAACGATTAAAAGCTTTAGATTTACCCTTAGGTCTTTTATCCTGACGCAAAAAACTCCCTTCCCCCCAGTGACAGTTGAAATTATTGAATCCAACTGAGAACCAAATAATTTATTACCTTGGAAAGAAAGAGATAGCAATCTGGACTTAGAAGTCATATCAGCATTTCAAGAAATAGCTAAAGACATATATTTAACATCAATTTTGATGATATAAAAAATGGCATCACAAATGAAATTATTAGCATGTTGAATCAGCTTAACAATGCTAGATAAATCATGATCCAATACTTGTTGCGCTAAAGTTTCCAACCAAAAAGTTGAAGCAGCTGCAACATCAGCCAAAGAAATTGCAAGCCTAAGAAGATGACCTGAATATAAATAAGCTTTCCTTAGATAAGATTCAAGTTTCCTATCTAAAGGATCTTTAAAAGAAGTACTATCTTTCATAGGAATAGTAGTACATTTAGCAAGAGTAGAGATAGCCCCATCAACTTTGGGGATCTTTTCACAAAACTCCAATCTAACTGCTGGCAAAGGATACAATTTTTTAAACCTTGAAGAAGGAATAAAAGAAGTACCAGGCCTATCCCATTCTTTAGAAATCATATCAGAAATAGCATCAGCAACTGGAAAAACCTCTGGAATAACCGTATAAACAGAATTTAAACGTTTACTAGTTTTAATATCAAGAGGACTAGTTTCCTCCATATCTAATGTAGTCAACACTTCTTTTAACAAAGAACGAATATACTCCATTTTAAATAAATAAGAGGATTTGTCAGTGTCAATATCTGGGGCAAGGATCTTCCGAATCAGATAGATCCTCATTAGAGAAGGATAATTCAGTATGTTGCCGGTCATTTGAAATTTCATCAACTTTATGAGAAGTTTTAAAAGACCTTTTACGTTTATTAGAAGGCGGAATAGCAGACAAACCCTTCTGAATAGAATCAGAAATAAATTCTCTTTAATTTACAGGTATATCTTGTGCATTAGATGTTGAGGGAACAGCAACAGGCAATGAACTACTACTGATGGATACATTTTCCTCATGTAAAAGTTTATCATGACAACTATTACAAACCACAGCTGGAGATATAACCTCCACAAGTTTACAACAAATGCACTTAGCTTTGGTAGAACTGTTATTAGGCAGTAGGGTTCCAGCAGTGAATTCTGAGACAGGATCAGATTGAGACATCTTGCAAATGTAAGAGAAAAAAACAACATATAAAGCAAAATGATCAATTTCCTTATATGGCAGTTTCAGGAATGGGATAAAATGCAAACAGCATAGCCCTCTGACATAAAAAAAGTCAAGAGGCAAATAGAAATGGGGTCTTAAATAATGAAAATATTAGGCACCAAGTATGATGCACAACTAAGACACCAGAAATTACGAATTTGCGTCAACTAATGTAACTTCGTGCCAAAAAAATCTCGCGCCAAGACTGACGCAATAAACGTTGCCATTTTGCGCCCTTGCAAGCCTAATTCTGCCCGCAAATTAAAAGACAGTCAATTTGAAAAAGAGACTATACCCCAGGTAAGAAATACATTTTTCATAAAAAGCATTTCCCAGCTATGTATCTGACAGTCTGCAAAAGGAAATATACTGAAAACCTGAATCATGGCAAATATAAGTACAATACATATATTTAGAACTTTATATAAATACATAAAGTGCTAAACCATAGCTGAGAGTGTCTTAAGTAATAGAAAAACACTTAATTAAAGACACTCATCCACATATAGCAGATAGCCAAACCAGTACTGAAACGATTATCAGTAGAGCTAATGGAATATGAGAATATATCGTCGATCTGAAAAGGGAGGTAGGAGATGAATCTCCACGACCGATAACAGAGAACCTATGAAATAGGTGATACTCCCTTCACATCCCTCTGACTTTCACTGTACTCTGAGAGAAATCAGGCTTCAAAATGCTGAGAAGCGCATATCTTAGCACAAACTTACTTAACCACCTCCATAGGAGGCAAAGTTTGTAAAACTGAATTGTGGGTGTGGTGAGGGGTGTATTTATAGGCATTTTGAGGTTTGGGAAACTTTGCCCCCGTCACTAGTTCATGGACTCTTGCCAATTACATGAAAGAAATAGTGTTTTTTAAGACCTGAAATAAACCATTATAGCTATTAATAGTATAACACAGAAGAACTCCACTGCTTATTATTAATAGTATAACACAGAAGAACTCCACTACTTATTATTAATAGTATAACACAGAAGAACTCCACTACTTATTATTAATAGTATAACACAGAAGAACTCCACTACTTATTATTAATAGTATAACAAAGGAAGAACTCCACTACTTATTATTAATAGTATAACACAGGAAGAACTCCACTACTTATTATTAATAGTATAACACAGAAGAACTCCACTACTTATTATTAATACAGGGAGTGCAGAATTAAGTTGTATTTTTGAGGATTAATTTTATTATTGAACAACAACCATGTTCTCAATGAACCCAAAAAAACTCATTAATATCAAAGCTGAATAGTTTTGGAAGTAGTTTTTAGTTTGTTTTTAGTTATAGCTATTTTAGGGGGATATCTGTGTGTGCAGGTGACTGTTACTGTGCATAATTATTAGGCAACTTAACAAAAAACAAATATATACCCATTTCAATTATTTATTTTTACCAGTGAAACCAATATAACATCTCAACATTCACAAATATACATTTCTGACATTCAAAAACAAAACAAAAACAAATCAGTGACCAATATAGCCACCTTTCTTTGCAAGGACACTCAAAAGCCTGCCATCCATGGATTCTGTCAGTGTTTTGATCTGTTCACCATCAACATTGCGTGCAGCAGCAACCACAGCCTCCCAGACACTGTTCAGAGAGGTGTACTGTTTTCCCTCCTTGTAAATCTCACATTTGATGATGGACCACAGGTTCTCAATGGGGTTCAGATCAGGTGAACAAGGAGGCCATGTCATTAGATTTTCTTCTTTTATACCCTTTCTTGCCAGCCACGCTGTGGAGTACTTGGATGCGTGTGATGGAGCATTGTCCTGCATGAAAATCCTGTTTTTCTTGAAGGATGCAGACTTCTTCCTGTACCACTGCTTGAAGAAGGTGTCTTCCAGAAACTGGCAGTAGGACTGGGAGTTGAGCTTGACTCCATCCTCAACCCGAAAAGGCCCCACAAGCTCATCTTTGATGATACCAGCCCAAACCAGTACTCCACCTCCACCTTGCTGGCGTCTGAGTCGGACTGGAGCTCTCTGCCCTTTACCAATCCAGCCACGGGCCCATCCATCTGGCCCATCAAGACTCACTCTCATTTCATCAGTCCATAAAACCTTAGAAAAATCAGTCTTGAGATATTTCTTGGCCCAGTCTTGACGTTTCAGCTTGTGTGTCTTGTTCAGTGGTGGTCGTCTTTCAGCCTTTCTTACCTTGGCCATGTCTCTGAGTATTGCACACCTTGTGCTTTTGGGCACTCCAGTGATGTTGCAGCTCTGAAATATGGCCAAACTGGTGGCAAGTGGCATCTTGGCAGCTGCACGCTTGACTTTTCTCAGTTCATGGGCAGTTATTTTGCGCCTTGGTTTTTCCACACGCTTCTTGTGACCCTGTTGACTATTTTGAATGAAACGCTTGATTGTTCGATGATCACGCTTCAGAAGCTTTGCAATTTTAAGAGTGCTGCATCCCTCTGCAAGATATCTCACTATTTTTGACTTTTCTGAGCCTGTCAAGTCCTTCTTTTGACCCATTTTGCCAAAGGAAAGGAAGTGGCCTAATAATTATGCATACCTGATATAGGGTGTTGATGTCATTAGACCACACCCCTTCTCATTACAGAGATGCACATCACCTAATATGCTTAATTGGTAGTAGGCTTTCGAGCCTATACAGCTTGGAGTAAGACAACATGCATAAAGAGGATGATGTGGTCAAAATACTAATTTGCCTAATAATTCTGCACTCCCTGTAGTATAACACAGGAAGAACTCCACTACTTATTATTAATAGTATAACACAGGAAGAACTCCACTACTTATTATTAATAGTATAACACAGAAGAACTCCACTACTTATTATTAATAGTATAACACAGAAGAACTCCACTACTTATTATTAATAGTATAACACAGAAGAACTCCACTACTTATTATTAATAGTATAACACAGAAGAACTCCACTACTTATTATTAATAGTATAACACAGGAAGAACTCCACTACTTATTATTAATAGTATAACACAGAAAGTTTAATTTTAACATTTTTGTCCCTCTAATCAGTTTTATAGGGTAACTATGAAATGGTACAAAATGTAGCAGTTTTCTCAAAAATAACAGGATTCTATAAAAAACACTCGGCTAGATTACGAGTTTTGCGTTATGAGTGAAAAAGCAGCGTTATGGCTCTTTTTCACTACCGCTGGTATTACAGGTGTTGTAGGTATAGCTGTACCTCACAGCTTTTTGGCCGTCACGCAACGTAACTACTGCACCTTTCAAAAAGTCCTTTTTCAATGGGACTTCCACAGCGCCGGTATTACGAGTTTGCCTGTCCGGCCAAAAAGTGAGCGTTACAGCCCATAACTACAAGATCTGTACCGTAAACTGAAAGTCAGTAGTTATGAGTTTTACGCTACAGAGCTGTACCATAAAACTCATAACTAAAGTGTCACAAAGTACACTAACACATATAAACTACCTATTAACCCCTAAACCGAGGCCCTCCCACATCACAAACACTAAAATAAAATTATTAACCCCTAATTTGCTGCTCCGGACATCGCTGCCACTCCCGCATTGCAAACACTAATTTAATATTATTAACCCCTAATCTGCTGCCTCCAATGTCGTCGCCACCTACATACATTTATTAACCCCTAATCTGCTGTCCCTAACATCGCCGCAACCTAACTACACTTATTAACCCCTAATCTGCTGCCCCCAATGTCGCCGCCACTATACTAAAGTTATTAACCCCTAAACCTAAGTCTAACCCTAACGTAACCCCACTAACTTTAACATAATTAAAATAATTCCAAATAAAAATTACAATTAATACCTAAATTATTCCTATTTAAAAATAAATAAATACTTACCTGTAAAATAAAACCTAAGCTAGCTACAATATAACTAATAGTTATATTGTATCTAGCTTAGGTTTTAATTTTATTTAACAGGTAAGTTTGTATTTATTGTAACTAGGTTGATTAGTTAGTAAATAGTTATTAACTATTTACTAACTACCTAGTAAAAATAAATACAAATTTACCTGTGAAATAAAACCTAACCTGTCTTACAGTTAAACCTAACATTACACTAAAATTAAATAAATTACATTAATGAAATACAATTAACTAAATTACAAAAAAACTAAACACTAAGTTACACAAAATAAAAAAGAAATGTTCAAATATATTTAAACTAATTATACCTAATCTAATAGCCCTATCAAAATAAAAAAGCCCCCCCCAAAAAACAATAAAACCCCTAGCCTAAACTAAACTGCCAATAGCCCTTAAAAGGGCCTTTTGCGGGGCATTGCCCCAAAGAAATCAGCTCTTTTACCTGGCAAATAAAAAACATAATTTATGCTTTCCTGATAAATTTATTTCTCTTGTAGTGTATTCAGTCCACGGATCATCCATTACTTGTGGGATATTCTCCTTCCCAACAGGAAGTTGCAAGGGGATCACCCACAGCAGAGCTGCTATATAGCTCCTCCCCTCACTGCCATATCCAGTCATTCGACCGAAACAAGCCGAGAAAGGAGAAACCATACGGTGCAGTGGTGACTGTAGTTTAATTAAAATTTAGACCTGCCTGAAAAGGATAGGGCGGGCCATGGACTGGATACACTGCAAGAGAAATAAATTTATCAGGTAAGCATAAATTATGTTTTCTCTTGTTAAGTGTATCCAGTCCACAGATCATCCATTACTTGTGGGATACCAATACCAAAGCTAAAGTACACGGATGATGGGAGGGACAAGACAGGAACTTAAATGGAAGGAACCACTGCCTGTAGAACCTTTCTCCCAAAAACAGCCTCCGAAGAAGCAAAAGTATCAAATTTGTAAAATTTGTAAAAAGTATGAAGGGAAGACCAAGTTGCAGCCTTGCAAATCTGTTCAACAGAGTCCTCATTTTTAAAGGCCCAGGTGGAAGCCACAGCTCTAGTAGAATGAGCTGTAATCCTTTCAGAAGGCTGCTGTCCAGCAGTCTCATAGGCTAAACGGATTATACTCCGAAGCCAAAAAGAAAGAGAGGTTGCCGAGGCCTTCTGACCTCTCCTCTGTCCAGAGTACACAACAAACAGGTTAGATGTTTGGCGAAAATCTTTAGTAGCCTATAAGTAAAACTTCAAGGCACGGACTACGTCTAGATTATGCAAAAGACGTTCCTTCTTTGAAGAAGGATTAGGACATAATGATGGAACAACAATCTCTTGATTGATATTCTTGTTAGAAACCACCTTAGGTAAAAACCCAGGTTTTGTACGCAGAACAACTTTATCTGAATGAAAGATCAGATAAGGAGAATCACAATGTAAGGCAGATAACTCCGAGACTCTTCGAGCCGAGGAAATAGCCATCAGAAAAAGAACTTTCCATGAAAGAATTTTGATATCAATAGAATGAAGGGGTTCAAACGGAACCCCTTGAAGAACTTTAAGAACCAAGTTTAAGCTCCATGGAGGAGCAACAGGTTTAAACACAGGCTTAATTCTAACTAAAGCCTGACAAAATGCCTGAACGTCTGGAACTTCTGCCAGACGCTTGTGTAAAAGAATAGACAGAGCAGAAATCTGTCCCTTTAAAGAACTAGCTGATAATCCTTTGTCCAAACCATCTTGGAGGAAGGACAATATCCTAGGAATCCTAACCCTACTCCATGAGTAATTCTTGGATTCACACCAATGAAGATATTTACGCCATATCTTGTGGTAAATTTTCCTGGTGACAGGCTTTCGTGCCTGTATTAAGGTATCAATTACTGACTCGGAAAAGCCACGCTTTGATAGGATCAAGCATTCAATCTCCATGCAGTCAGTCTCAGAGAAAGTAGATTCGGATGATTGAAAGGACCTTGTATTAGAAGGTCTTGTCTCAGAGGCAGAGTCCATGGTGGAAAGGATGACATGTCCACTAGGTCTGCATACCAGGTCCTGCGTGGCCACGCAGGCGCTATCAATATCACCGATGCTCTTTCCTGTTTGATTTTGGCAATCAGACGAGGGAGCAGAGGAAACAGTGGAAACACATAAGCCAGGTTGAAGAACCAAGGCGCTGCTAGAGCATCTATCAGTGCCGCTTCTGGGTCCCTGGACCTGGATCCGTAACAAGGAAGCTTGGCGTTCTGGCGAAACACCATGAGATCCAATTCTGGTTTGCCCCAACAGAGAACCAATTGAGCAAACACCTCCGGATGGAGTTCCCATTCCCCCGGATGAAAAGTCTGACGACTTAGAAAATCCGCCTCCCAGTTCTCTACACCTGGGATATGGATCGATGACAGGTGGCAAGAGTGAGTCTCTGCCCAGCGAATTATCTTGGAGACTTCTGACATCGCTAGGTAACTCCTGGTTCCCCCTTGATGGTTGATGTAAGCCACAGTCGTGATGTTGTCCGACTGAAATCTGATGAACCTCAGTGTTGCTAGCTGAGGCGAAGCCAGAAGAGCATTGAATATTGCTCTTAACTCCAGAATATTTATTGGGAGGAGTTTCTCCTCCTGAGTCCATGAACCCTGAGCCTTCAGGGAGTTCCAGACTGCACCCCAACCTAGAAGGCTGGCATCTGTTGTTACAATTGTCCAATCTGGTCTGCGAAAGGTCATACCCTTGGACAGATGGGTCCAAGATAACCACCAGAGAAGAGAATCTCTGGTTTCCTGATCCAGATTTAGTAGAGGGGACAAATCTGTGTAATCCCCATTCCACTGACTGAGCATGCATAATTGCAGCGGTCTGAGATGCAGGTGCGCGAATGGCACTATGTCCATCGCCGCTACCATTAAGCCGATTACTTCCATGCACTGAGCCACCGTGGGGCGCGGAATGGAGTGAAGAACACGGCAAGCATTTAGAAGTTTGATAACCTGGACTCCGTCAGGTAAATTTTCATTTCTACAGAATCTATTAGAGTCCCTAGGAAGGAAACCCTTGTGAGAGGAGATAGAGAACTCTTTTCTTCGTTCACTTTCCACCCATGCGACCTCAGGAATGCCAGAACTATCTCTGTATGAGATTTGAAAGCTTGACGCCTGTATCAGGATATCGTCCAGGTAAGGAGCCACCGCTATGCCTCGCGGTCTTAGGACCGCCAGAAGTGAGCCCAGAACCTTTGTAAAAATTCTTGGGGCTGTAGCCAACCCGAATGGAAGAGCTACAAATTGGTAATGCCTGTCTAGAAAGGCAAACCTCAGGAACTGATGATGATTCTTGTGAATCGGAATGTGAAGGTAGGCATCCTTTAAGTCCACTGTGGTCATGTACTGACCCTCTTGGATCATGGGTAAAATGGTTCGAATAGTTTCCATCTTGAATGACGGAACTCTGAGGAATTTGTTTAGGATCTTTAAATCCAAAATTGGTCTGAAGGTTCCCTCTTTTTTGGGAACCACAAACAGATTTGAATAAAACCCCTGTTCTTGTTCCGTCCGCGGAACTGGATGGATCACTCCCATTACAAGGAGATCTTGTACGCAGCTTAGGAATGCCTCTTTCTTTATCTGGTTTGCAGATAATCTTGAAAGGTGAAATCTCCCTTGTGGAGGAGAAGCTTTGAAGTCCAGAAGATATCCCTGATATATGATCTCCAACGCCCAGGGATCCTGAACATCTCTTGCCCACGCCTGGGCGAAGAGAGAGAGTCTGCCCCCTACTGGATCCGTTGTCGGATAGGGGCCGCTCCTTCATGCTGTCTTAAAGGCAGCAGCAGGCTTTCTGGCCTGCTTGCCCTTGTTCCAGGACTGGTTAGGTTTCCAGGCCTGCTTGGATTGAGCAAAAGTTCCCTCTTGTTTTGAAGCAGAGGAAGTTGATGCTGCACCTGCCTTGAAATTTCGAAAGGCACGAAAATTTGGCCTTTGATTTGGCCCTGTCCTGAGGAAGGGTATGACCCTTACCTCCAGTAATGTCAGCAATAATTTCTTTCAAACCAGGCCCGAATAAGGTCTGCCCCTTGAAAGGAATGTTGAGTAATTTAGACTTTGAAGTCACATCAGCTGACCAGGATTTGAGCCATAGTGCCCTACGCGCCTGGATGGCGAATCCGGAATTCTTAGCCGTTAGTTTAGTCAAATGAACAATGGCATCAGAAACAAATGAGTTAGCTAGCTTAAGAGTTCTAAGCTTGTCAACAATTTTAGTCAATGGAGCTGTATGGATGGCCTCTTCCAGGGTCTCAAACCAGAATGCCGCCCCAGCAGTGACAGGCGCAATGCATGCAAGGGGCTGTAAAATAAAACCTTTTCTTAAAGTAACCCTCTAATTTTTTATCCATTGGATCTGAAAAAGCACAACTGTCCTCAACCGGGATAGTGGTACGCTTTGCTAAAGTAGAAACTGCTCCCTCCACCTTAGGGACAGTCTGCCATAAGTCCCGTGTAGTGGCATCTATTGGAAACATTTTTCTAAATATAGGAGGTGGGGAAAAGGGCACACCGGGCCTATCCCACTCCTTACTAATAATTTCTGTAAGCCTTTTAGGTATTGGAAAAACATCAGTACTCACCGGCACTGCATAGTATTTATCCAGCCTACACAATTTCTCTGGCACTGCAATTGTGTCACAGTCATTCAGAGCAGCTAATACCTCCCCAAGCAATACACGGAGGTTCTCAAGCTTAAATTTAAAATTAGAAATCTCTGAATCAGGTCTCGCCGATTCAGAGACGTCACCCACAGACTGAAGCTCTCCGTCCTCAGGTACAGCATCTACGCACTCTGTATCTCGTCTAACCCCAGAGCTATCGTGCTTGCCTCTCAATTCAGGCAATCTGGATAATACCTCTGACAGGGTATTAGTCATGATTGCAGCCATGTCCTGCAAAGTAATCGCTATGGGCGTCCCTGATGTACTTGGCGCCATATTAGCGTGCGTCCCTTGAGCGGGAGGAGAAGGGTCCGACACGTGGGGAGAGTTAGTCGGCATAACTTCCCCCTCGACAGACCCCTCTGGTGACAATTCTTTTATAGATAAAGACTGATCTTTACTGTTTAAGGTGAAATCAATACATTTAGTACACATTTTCCTATGGGGCTCCACCATGGCTTTTAAACATAATGAACAAGTATCCTCTGTTTCAGACATGTTTGTACAGACTAGCAATGAGACTAGCAAGCTTGGAAAACACTTTAAAGCAAGTTAACAAGCAATATAAAAAACGTTACTGTGCCTTTAAGAGTAACAAATTTTGACAAAATTTGAAATAACAGTGAAAAAAGGCAGTTACACTAACAACATTTTTACAGTGTATGTAACAAGTCAGCAGAGCATTGCACCCATTTGCAAATGGATGATTAACCCCTTAATAACAAAAACAGAATAATAAATGACAAAAACGTTTTTTAAACACAGTCACAACAACTGCCACAGTCTACTGTGATTGTTACCCTCCTCAAACACAACTTTGAAGCCTTTTGAGCCCTTCAGAGATGTCCTGTATCATGCAGAGGGAAGCTGAATGTCTCTGTCAGTATTTTTAGCTACACAGAAAAGCACTAAAATAGGCCCTTCCCACTCATATTGCAACAGTGGAAAGCCTGTTTCTAGGCAAAAATCAAACCAGCCATGTGGAAAAAAACTAGGCCCCAATAAGTTTTGTCACCAAACATATATAAAAACGATTAACACGCCAGCAAATGTTTTATATTACACTTTTATAAGAGTATGTATCTCTGTTAATAAGCCTGATACCAGTCGCTATCACTGCATTTAAGGCTTAACTTACATTAATCCGGTATCAGCAGCATTTTTATAGCAAATTCCATCCCTAGAAATATATTAACTGCACATACCTTATTGCAGGAAAACCTGCACGCCATTCCCTCTCTGAAGTTACCTCACTCCTCAGAATATGTGAGAACAGCCATGGATCTTAGTTACTTCTGCTAAGATCATAGAAAATGCAGGCAGATTCTTCATCTAAATACTGCCTGAGATAAACAGTACACTCCGGTACCATTTAAAAATAACAAACTTTTGATTGAAGTTAAAAAACTAATTATAATACACCACTCTCCTCTTACTACGTCCATCTTTGTTGAGAGTTGCAAGAGAATGACTGGATATGGCAGTGAGGGGAGGAGCTATATAGCAGCTCTGCTGTGGGTGAGGGAAGGAGAATATCCCACAAGTAATGGATGATCCGTGGACTGGATACACTTAACAAGAGAAATACAAACAACCCCCCAACAGTAAAACCCACCACCCACACAACCTACCTAAGCTACCCATTGCCCTAAAAAGGGCATTTGGATGGGCATTGCCCTTAAAAGGGCATTCAGCTCTTTTACATTGCCCAAACCCTAAGCTAAAAATAAAACCCACCCAATAAACCCTTAATAAAACCTAACACTAACCCCCAAAGATCCACTTACAGTTTTGGAAGACCGGACATCCATCCTCATCCATCCGGGAGAAGTCTTCATCCAAGCGACAAGAAGTCCTCAACGAAGCCGGGAGAAGTCGTCCTCCAGGCGGGCAGAAGTCGTCCTCCAGGCAGGCAGAAGTCTTCATCCAGACGGCATCTTCTATCTTCATCCTTCCGACGTGGAGCGGCTCCATCTTTAAGCCATCCAGCGCAGAGCATCCTCTTCATACGGTCCCAGACATACACTGAAGATTCCCTTTAAGGGACGTTGTCCAAGATGGCGTCCCTTGAATTCCGATTGGCTGGGTCAGCCAATAGGATTGAAGCTCAATCCTATTGGCTGATTGCATCAGCCAATAGGATTTTTTACCCTTTAATTCCGATTGGCTGATAGAATCTATCAGCCAATCGGAATTCAAGGGACAACATCTTGGACGATGTCCCTTAAAGGGAACCTTCAGTGTACGGCTGGGAGCGTATGAAGAGGATGCTCCATGTCGGATGTCTTGAAGAAGGAGCCGCTCTGCATCGGAAGGATGAAGATAGAAGATGCCGTCTGGATGAAGACGGCTGCCTGCCTGGATGATGACTTCTTGCCGCTTGGATGAAGACTTCTCCCCGCTTCGTTGAGGACTTCTTGACGCTTGGATGAAGACTTCGCTGGCTGGATGAGAATGGATGTCCGGTCTTTAAAAACTGTAAGTGGATCTTTGGGGGTTAGTGTTAGGTTTTTTAAGGGTTTATTGGGTGGATTTTATTTTTAGCTTAGGGTTTTTGGCAACTTTTAAGGGCAATGCCCATCCAAATGCCCTTTTCAGGGCAATGGGGAGGTTAGGTATATTTAGATAGGATTTTATTTGGGGGGTTGGTTGTGTGGGTGGTGGGTTTTACTGTTGGGGGGTTGTTTGTATTTTTTTTTACAGGTAAAAGAGCTGATTTCTTTGGGGCAATGCCCCGCAAAAGGCCCTTTTAAGGGCTATTGGCAGTTTAGTGTAGGCTAGGGGTTTTTTTTATTGGGGGGGGCTTTTTTATTTTGATAGGGCTATTAGATTAGGAGTAATTCGTTTTTATTTTTGATCATTTCTTTTTTTTATTTTGTGCAATTTAGTGTTTATTATTTTTTGTAATTTAGATAAATGTATTTTTTTAATTTAATTAATTTTATTTTATTTTAATGTTAGTTGTTAGTGTAACTCAGGTTAGGTTTTATTTTACAGGTAAATTTGTATTTATTTTAACTAGGTAGCTAGTAAATAGTTAATAACTATTTACTAACTAGTCTACCTAGTTTAAATAAATACAAACTTAGCTGTGAAATAAAAATAAAACCTAAGATAGCTACAATGTAACTATTAGTTATATTGTAGCTAGCTTAGGGTTTATTTTACAGGTAAGTATTTAGTTTTAAATAGGAAGTATTTAGTTATTAATAGTAGGTTTTATTTAGATTTATTTTAATTATGTTAAAGTTATGGGTGTTAGGGTTAGACTTAGGGTTATGTGTAGGGGTTAATATATTTATTTCATGTTAGTGATGTGGGAGGCCAGAGGTTTAGGGGCTAATAACTTTAGTATAGTGGCAGCGGTGACGTTGGGGGCGGCAGATTAGGGGTTAATAAGTGTAATGTAGGTGTCGGTGATGTCAGGGGCAGCAGATTAGGGGTGTTTAGACGTGGTTTTTATGTTAGGGTGCTAGGTTTAAACATACATTTTCTTTCCCCTTAGACATTAATGGGGCTGCATTACGGATTGCAGGTGTTAGGCTTTTTTTTGCCGGCTCTCCCCATTGATGTCTATGGAGAAATTGTGCACGAGCATGTCAAAGCAGCTCAAAGCAGCGCTGGTATTTGTGTGCGGTATGAAGCTCAACGCAGTCATATCGTCTACACAAACGCCGGGTTTTTGCAAACCTGTAATAGCTGCGCTATTAAAGGTGAATGGTGGAAATAACTTGCAAGTTATTAGCGAGCCACTCATAATGCAACAATACATGTTCATGGACTGTACAAATAATAAGTGTTATTGGATTTGTTTTAAACACAGCTAGATATTTTTGCATTACAATTAGTTATTTTTTGTATATGCATATTATATAGCGGAAATTAAGCATTGCCAAAATTGAAACCTCTCGTGTATGTTTGTTATAACCTTTATTGTGGTCAATTAAGACAAATATAAATAATCTCCTACACTGATCAAGCAACTATGTGCAGAACGTTGCTGGGTTAGAGCTTTGTATCATGCAGGGCACACTTTAACATCTCTGCGGGTACTAGAAAAATACATTTAAAGGGACAGTAAAGTCAAAATTAGACTTTCATGATTCAGATAGGGCATACAATCTAAACTAATTTCCAGTTTACTTTTATCATCAAATTTGCTTTGTTCTCTTGGTATTTTTTGTTAAAGGCTAAACCTAGGTAGGCTCATAGGCTAATTTCTAAGCCCATGAAGGCTGCCAATTATCTCAGTGCATTTTAATTGCTTTTCACAGCTAGACAGTGATAGTTTATGTGTGCCATATTGATAACATTGTACTCACTCCCATGGAGTAATGCATGAGTCAGCACTAATTGGCTGAAATGCAAGTTTGTAAAAAGCACTGAGATAAGGGAGCGGTCTGCAAAGGCTTAGATACAAGGTAATAACAGAGGTAAAAAGTGTATAAATATAACAGTGGTGGTTATGCAAAACTGGGAAATGGGTAATAAAAGCTATCTTTTCAAACAAAATACATTTTCAAATAGGCTGTCCTTTTTAGAGTTAAATTACAGAAAAAGCTATCAAAATAAATAATGAATTTAAGCACATCTCTTCATTCATTCATTCATTCATTCATTCATTCATTCATTCATTCATGGGTTATAAACATATGAAAAACAGCTATAAATGTACATTAGAGTCATTTTTTTAGATACACCTACGATATATTAGCAATAAAGTATTACAGAAAACCTGTTTAAAAATCAATGTTTCAATAAAGGTTTTGTTTTGTTAAGGTTTAGTTTAATGACCCTTTAAGTAAGCATATTCTTTCTAAAACACAGTTCTTTAGATAGATATTGGTGACAGTTTAAAATGGAGTGTGTGTATAGCTATAGCTGTGTGTGTATGTATATATGTGCGTGTGTGTATGTATATATTTGTGTGTGTGTGTATACGTGTGTATATATATATATATATGTATATGTGTGTGTGTGTGTGTGTATATTTGTGTGCATGTATATACGTGTGTGTATATTTGTATATGTGTGTGTGTATATTTGTGTGCATGTGTATACGTGTGTGTATATATGTATATGTGTGTGTGTATATTTATGTGCGTGTGTATACGTGTGTGTATATATGTATATGTGTATGTGTGTATATATGTGTCTGTATGAATGTTTATGTGTGTGTGTTTGTGTAAGTGTGCTTATGTATATACATGTGTGTGTATGTCTGTGTGCGTGTGTAGACGTATGTGTGTGTGTATATATGTACGTGTGTGTGTATATATATATATATATATATGCATATGTGTGTGTGTATGCGTGTACATGTGTATGCATGTGAGTATATATGTGTCTGTGTGAATGTTTATGTGTGTGTTTGTGTAAGTGTGTGTGTGTATATATATATATATATATATATATATGCACATGTATACATGTGTCTGTGTAAATGTTTGTGTGTGAGAGTGTGTGTAAAACAGAGGATACACCTTAGTACAACTATACAGTATCAGGTTGCATTTACTCTGTGCACTATGCTAAGTAACTTACAGATCTCATAGGTGGTCCTGGGGGTATCCTGAGGTCCATATCTGTTTCTCACAGAATGCACCAGTCCCGTCACACTGTTCATCACCTTATGGACATTGCTGATAGTTTTTTCTTCCTCACACTCACTATTCTCTTTCTCGCTCATATTTTCTCCCTAATGTGTAAGTTCTTATGTGTTCTACTTCTTAGTAACACTGTACTTAATGTTTGTAGAAGTGAATCTCTTAAAGGATCAGTCACATATCTGATTCCTCAAGTCTATGAAGAATACATTCCCTAACTTTCATACGGTGCTTTCTTCTCTCTGACCCACTGATCTGCGACTGACTGTACTCACTTGCTCACAAACTTGGGCTGGGTTGCAGATCAGGTCTCTCCTCTATGACCAGCATTTTAGCAGAGTTATACCTTGCAGGCACGCACAGGCTACGCACTAATTCCTGTCCTCTGGCAGTCATGTTATGCAAAACATTTTTAAACCAGATTTAACAAAAAAAGTTAGAAATAAATCAGCTAACATATGAGTCTAGAATTAGCCACATGATCTGTATATATTTTTGTTAAGCTTTAAAGGGATATGGAAGTCAAAATGAACCTTTCATTATTCAGATGGAGCAGATAATTTGACAGATATATTTTTCATGTTTCCTCCTGTAAAGCGGCAACATGGCAACCCTTTTTTGGTATCTTTTGATTAAAAGCATAGCTAGGTGGGGTTAAGAGGAGAAATGGACTACTGGGAGGTAAGCTGCTGATTGGTGGCTACTCAATTATGTGTTCAGCTAACTCCTAGTACTGCATTGCTGCTCGGGAGCTATCCGTTTAATACCTTTGCAGAAATTAAACACATAGCTATACACAAGCAATAGTGCAATAATAGATAATAATATATTACAGCATTTTATTTTTTATCTATTATCAAAGTACAGTTACACTCATTATAACACCATTTAATAAAAATTATTTAAAAACATTTGCACCAAAAAGTTATAAGGGTTTAAAGATATAAGATCTCGGGTGTTAGAAAAAAAAGACGCAAAAAAGCACTTTAACATAGAGATACATACAGATACATTGCTAAAGATGTATTTGTATATATATCAATGTGGTTTAAGTTTATATGTACACACATAGGGAATACCTATCACTATTGATGGGATCATTCTGTTGCGGATCGCATATATGACGATCTGTGTTTAACCCTTTCATGACAGGGTTAAAGTGCCTACATCAGAACAACTGTTCCGATGTAGACAAATTGAAACTACACGATCGTGCATACGATCGCAAGATTTCAATTATTGGATCGCATCTGGGGGGCGTCCCTACAATCCTAGGAACGCCCTCCAGACCGCGATTAAATCCTAGAAGCACAGGCCAGTCTAATTATGACGGAATAGAACGTCATAACGGCTTTAAAAGGTTAACATATGATCGTTTTTATTTTTAAAGTAAAAGTTTTTTCTGTCTATTGGGGCCTTTATAGCAACTAGTAAATTATGTTGTTTGAGTTCAAGAAATGTATGTACCTTTGTAATCACTTTTGTATAAGATACACTGGTGCAATATTGTGTTTGATTTTTGTATTTAATATTGTCAATTTCCATTTTTTGTATATTGTTTGAATGTTTATATTTTTTGTATATGGCCAATGTTGTTTATTTTATATTACCATGGCAGTAAAGTTAAATAAGGCTCATATACACAGATGGTATTCATCAATTAATTAACCTATCAGAAGGGCTTACAGCCTTTAAATAGCAAGTATGTTTTATATAATAGCCTGAGGAAACAGCCATATAGAGGCTGAGAAATGCGTCACTTTTAATAAATAAACTGTTTTTATCATATACACTTGCTGTTGTCGTTTGGATTCTATCATCTTGAATCTTCGATTTGGGATTTTTACCTGTTGGGCAGTGGAGTTCAGTCTGCTGGGCGGCTGTGAAGTCCCAGTTTGCCTATATTGTACCTGGAGGTGCTTTCCATTTTGTAAGTGTATCCTTATCTTTCAATTCTGCCTTACTATACTGTACTAGTCTATGGTGGTCTTTTTTATATTCCCTAAATAGGCGTTGGTGATGACCCCCTTGGAATTTTCATGGTTTGGACTACAACTGGTTTCCATAAAGTGAGCTGGACTGCTGTGAAAGTTCCAGCCTGCCCCATTAGCACCACAGGGTGCATCTTTTTGTTTAGCTACCTATTTTACTTCTGTTGGTGGTACTAGGCCATTGTGGCGCCTCTGTGTCTTTTCTTTTGTGTGTATATATATATATATATATTTACATTTAACTGTGTACTGTAAATATCTCCCATTCCAGTGTGCTGCACATAGCAGAATATGTTCTATGTATTTTTAAATAGATATCCCAATATATATCTGTATTTATATATACCTATATATAATTTATTTTTATATATATATATATAGAGGTATAAATATATATTTGCTTAAAAAATTGTCAGATATATGTAGAAATATTTAATTATGAATAAATAGAACATATTCTGTTATGTTAAGAACATTGGAATATGAAATAAATCATATTTTCATGTTGGGTTAGTGCAATTGCAAAAATCCGATCACTTTTGCGCGATAGTCGGGTGTTAGTTTGTTCTCCACTTTTTTTTTCTCCATTGACTTCTATGGAGGAAAATGTGCACGCGATATTTGATGGTAAGATTTTTGCACTAGTCAGGTTACCGCTTCAGCAAAATATTTTTTTTTACTTTTAATACCAGCACAATCCAACTAGCGCAAAAAGCTTAACTCTAGCGGAATTTTCGTGATCGCGAAAAAGCAATATAAAGCACCATTTGTAATCTAGCCCTTTGTGTTTACCACCCAATATTGGAAATGTTTGTTAAAAAAATTCTTCCTCGCATTTCTCCTGAATCTGCTACCCTCTAATTTAGGTTGTGACCCCTTGTTTTGGAATAAATTTTTTGGTAGAAATGCTTTCAGCTTCCATTTTATTAAGTTCCTTCATATATTTGAAGGTTTCTAGCATGTTACCTGTTTCCCTTTTCTCCTCTAAACTATACATATTTAGATCAAAGAGTCTTTCTTTGTAAGTGTCAGGGTACCAGGAATCAGACTGAGATGTGAAATAAAAAAATAATCACACTTTATTAATAATAACAAAAAATAATAAAGAGTCCAAAAGCAAAACGATAAGCCAGGAGTCAAAACCAGAGCTGGTAGTCAGACGATCGGGGTCAGGAGCCAAAGCGAGTAGTCAGACGAGCCGGAGTCAGGAACAAAGAGAACAGTGGAATCAGGAACAAGTTAGGGATCAGGAACCAGAAGGGACTTCAGCCAAGCCAGGTAATACACAGGAACTGGAACACAGTGAGACAAAAGCATACTGAACAGAGGCCCTTTAAATAATAAGTGATGGGGCAACTTCAGGGCGGCGGCCATGACAGGTCGCAAGATTGCTTGCTGCATCGGGGGAAAAACAGATCTGCTTAAAACCTTCCTTTAATGGCCCCATCAGGTGTTGATTTATACTCTATATGCTTCCCAGCAGAATAAGCTCCTTCGGTTAAAGTTATTATTTTTAACATTGTATGCAGCTTCAGTCCTCTGGAGATTACATCAGGCTATGGCCTACAATATACCCTCCGGCAGACAGTGCCTGTCGTTAAACAATAGTGCTAGCACTGCAGAACGAAAGCCTTCAAATCTACCATAAACGCTTGCTACTGTCAACCACTACAGAAACCTGTGGGGATGGAAGTCTGTATCATACAGGAGATCAAGGAGCAGCTAGCTTATCACCATGCCGCATTCATCGAGACCTTACAAGTCGCCCTAGGCTCCTCCAGATCAGTTGATGACCTGACTCTCTACACGCATATCCTAGGGGAGCTACTAGCAGGATCTACTCAACTTCCACTCTCCCTTATGTGCCATGGCGGAGGCTCAGAGGATGACAGTGGGACCCTAAATGCATAGACTGCACCTCCGAAGCTCACGACTACCAACAGAAATGAACTTACACAAATCTTAAGTTTTTCTAAGGAGCCATGCGAGACCCCATCCAATACCACACCGAACGCTTTGTTACCTGTTAGCTCAGAGAGTGAGACCTCGCATCGCTGGCCTCTGAACCCACTTACTGTCTCCCAGCCTCAACTAGGCCTCCCTAGAAGGAGTCAATTCAGTACAGCGGCCGATGGCCGAAGGAGAAGCTGCGACACTCTTGAAATGCCCCTATTGATGAGGGTCTCAGCTGCTGTGGTCTTGAAGGGATCGCGACAAGACCAGACCTAATACTGTTGATGAAGTGCAAACTCCCTGATGCTTCATACAACATCCTGCATGATTCTACTATAGCAGAGTTTCATCCCCTAAAATACAGCGTAACAACCCGCAGAATAGGAGTGGGGTAAGCTTACAAAGGGATCTAATAAGAGAAGATCACCCTAAGGGACATTCTTCTACCTTAAAACATACGGACTCTATGGGGATTTTTTTTTCTATTGGTTATACCAGCTTTCTATCAGCATTTCTCTATATTTGAAAGACTTGATCACTTATACACAGGGGTCTACGTGGACTTTGACTCTGCTACTCACAAATGATGATGGTGAAAGAGTGCATAAAACCGTTATCTATAAAAGTTTAGATTTTTACTAGTAGGGCTATATCCCTCTGTTCCTGCAAAATGCATTGCTTATTAATATCTTAGGAATAGGTTACTTGCTTATAACATTTTTGCAAACCTTTCCCTCAGCTTATTATTTACACTTAAATCTGTGTTGTCTGCGGCTGAGACAGCATGGTCTATATATTTACCCTAATTAAGAGGGTACGACTCAGACCTATAGCTCACCTACTACACTATCTCATAATCATTAAGGACCCTATTTCTGAGAGCAGTGGTCAATAGTAAAGTGATTTCTTCAACTTTAATCTTCAGTCAATACCCACAGCCCATAGTTAAGATCTAGAAGTGGCTCCTTTTATGGTATTTGCATCCCCCTCATTTTAAATCCCTATACAGAAACTTTAGTGCTGGGACAATAATATAATTGCTACCTATGCTCCCCCCTTCAGAGGCAGTTAAATTTCAAAGTTGGGAACTAACCTATAGCAGTCTGGGACCGTGCTATAACTTCTCCACAGTTTCTTTTTACATTTGTTACCTAGTTTAGTAGCATTCTTACATGTTTTTGGCTTTCTTTTTCTTTATATTATAAAAATGAGGTTTACCATTTGAGATCCACAAGTGATCTCCTTTGTTTGCAATTACCTTCTTCTGGTTTAAAACTTTCTTTTCTTTTTAAAGGCCCAAGAGTGGCCTTCTGTGTTATTTGGAAGGTGTATAGGCTGATTGGCATCCTATCCTTATAATGTTCACATAGTACATATGTTACTAGTTTTTTGTCTCTTATTTCCTCATTTTATTGTATGTACTCACTGTAAAACTGACATCTTATTTCATGTGACATGATAATTTACTTTATTATGTTTATGCCTTGAAATGAACCTCAAATAAATAAATAAAAATATTTAAAAAAATAATAATAATAAGTGATGACATCTTAATTCTGGGACTGCAACCTGTCTCACACTGATGATGTTTACCAGTTTGGCCATAAGAGGGCACCTAGGTGAGTGAGCAGCGTTACACACTCTGCAGCAGATTCAGTGAGAGAGGTGAGTAAAATGGCAGCCAGCAGCAAATAGCAAATAAAGCAGGGTGAAACCCTGACAGTAAGTTTTATATTGTAGACCATGTATCATTTATGTAGCTCTCATTTGGACAGTTTCTAGTTTGTTTACATCCTTCTGGAGGTATGGTCTCCGGAAATGTACACAATATTCCAGATGAGGCCTAACTAGCAATCTGTCAAGGGGCATAAGAACCTTGCTATTTCTGCTACTAATACCTCACTTAATGCAACCAAGTATTTGACTGGCCTTACTGGCTGCACTGCTGCATTGTCTACTAAATTGAAATCATCTGACATAATAATTCCCCAGTCCCATTCCTCTTATGTTGCAGTCAGTAATTTACCAGTGAAACTATAATTGGCCTTTGGGTTTTTGAATCTTATATGCATAATTTTGCTCTTGGTAATATTCATTTTAGATCACATTCATTTGCCCAGTCCTCCATTTTTTTTTTAATGCCACTCCTCATTTGATCCACTCCTCATGGAACATCAACTCTGTTACAAACAAGCACACCTTCCCTTGGAGCCCAATTCCAATATGACTAATGATCATGTTAAACAAAACAGGCCCAAGTACTGACCCTTGGGGAACACCACTAGTAAATGACCCATCATTTGAATGTACTCTATCAACTGAAACCTTCTGCCTTCTATCCTTAAGCCAGCATTCTACCCACTTAACAATCTTAGCATCTACTCCAAGGCAATACATTTTATGAATGTTTGTTGTGTGGTACAGAGTCAAATGCTTTGCTAAAGTCTAGATATGATAATCTATGGCTCCTCCCTGGTCTATTAATTTAGTTACATGGTCAAAGAAATCAATTAGATTAGCCTGACATGATATTCCAACAGTGAAACCATGCTTTCCTTTGTCTTCAAAGTTGTTTGTCTGAAAGTACGACACAAGTCTTTCCTTTAAAAGAGATTCTATTAATTTCCCTGCAATTGAAGTCAAACTGACCGGCCTATAGTTAGCAGAATCGTCCCTACAACCCTTTTTATGAAGAGGGACTACATTAGCAATTGTCCAGAATTCCAGAACAACTCCTGTTAAAAGTGGCTGATTAAATAAATCATCTAATGGAGTAGCCATCATGGATTTAAGTTCTCTTAGAACCCTTGAATGAATATTATCTGGACCCAAAGACTTATTTACTTTTGTTTTTTTATTAAGGCCTTGAAACCTCTTCCTCTGTAGAAAAGAAAAGGATTACCTGCATTATTATTTAAAGTAACGCCTCTTAATAGAATTTCACTATCTTTACAATCTGTTGTGAAGAATAAATATAGATTCTGTATACAGCAGTGTATTTTAGGGTTGGGATTTTACAAATTTTGATTATGCTTGGACTGTTTCTGTTTAACATTAACAAATCAGGATCATACTTTGTATATTTGTGTGTATCTTTTACAAATTCCATTGCATTTTGTATTTTAGTTATGTGAAATAAAACTTCCAGGTTCCGCTCTTTTTATTAGAAAATTCTAAGAGCTCAGCCCCTGGAAAGTCTGCACTATCATTTTTTTTCCAGGCTGGCGAATCTTTGATCATCAGGGCCATAGTGAGCAAGTATCATCAATGCAAAACAATAAAGGGACAGTCAACAATAAAATTGTTATTGTTTAAAAGGATAGATAATGCCTTTTCTACCCATCCCCCAGCTTTGCACAACCAACATTGTTAAATTAATATACTTTATAACATTGAAACCTCTAAATCTCTGCCTAAGATATGGAGGAAAGAAGGGCGACTCCTAGTGCAGATCAATGAGGTTTTTCGTGACCCAATATAACACCCAAGGAATAAGGGTACTGATGTTTTGCAAAGCACCCAATGGTGCAGATGACACCTACTGGACTATTATAGTGGCCCAGTACACATAACCATCGATATCCTTGGTATATTAGTTCAAAGTGAATTCTGGTGTGCATAAGTTGTGAAAATATCAAAGAGACTCCAAAAAGTGTGTGACCCCGTACAGTAATACTACGCAATCACAGCACCCAATAGCAACAATTGCTTCCTAACCGGCTTCCGTACTGCTGCTGGTGAACTACAGGACACACCCACAAACTATGATTGGCAGCCAAAACGTGAATACCCCTATTCCTTGGGTGCTATATTGGGTCACGAAAACCTCATTGATCTGCACTAGGATTCGCCCTTCTTTCCTCCATATCTTAGATCTTTGAATCCTGTCATTGGTTCTGGAAGGAGCAGCCCGCTTTGGTGCACAGATTGCTGGGACACTGCAAGTTCTCAGGCCTCTTTACTAGGCATTATCTTTGCCTTCACAAATTATGAGTATTTTTATTCACATTTCTAAAAAATCACATAATTGTATTGGCTACACTAGGAGGCGCCCCTTCTCTCTTTTCTTCTAAAATCTCTGTCTGCTTCTAAGCCATTAAAGACAACCTCTTAATCACATGCTTTTTTATTTTATTTTCACAACAGGGGACTGCTAGTTCATGTGAGCCATATAGATAACATTGGGATTATGTCCGTGGCTTGTGGCAGACACTGCACTAATTGGCTAAAATGCAAGTCAATGTGATCAGGGGGCTGTCAGAAGATGCTTAGATACAAGGTTATCACAGAGGTAAAAAGTATATTAAATATAACAGTTAGGCAAAACTGGGAAATGGGTAATAAAGGGATTACCTATCTTTTAAAACAATAACACTTCTGACTGTCCCTTTTAGAATTAGAGCATTCCATTGTTTTGTTTTAGAATGTGCCTTTATTTTACCAGATAATATTACACAAAGGTAGTTAACATATCACAATATGCAACAGAATTTGCTCTTATTTGCAGAAATGTTTAAATTAACAAGGTAACGTTTGCTGAAATCTGACAAAACTGATTCAGCTTCTATAGTGTTCTCTTATACATTATTGTCTTCTGCTTTCCTTTATTATTCTCTATATCTCTATCAAATAGTCTATGCTTTGCCTACAGGATGAGGGACTTGCCCGTGGTTTAAAGATTGCATGCTGTCTTATAAGGGTTTATCTCAGATATTATGCAAATGTATGGCTGGAAAGCTACAGAGTCAGGAGTCTGACCTGGTCCAGTGATGGCTCTGCCTACTGTCTACTGTCCAGTATATTTGTGGTGGAAATCTAATAATTCTACTTTGTCGACTTTTAGGGTTGATCACAGACCCATACATTAGGCAAATAATGATTTATGAATGTTGGCTGATATTATCAGTGTGCTTTTCCAGTGATCACAATCACAATCAATGCCTCTGCTCTGCCAATAATTACCCTCAAGCACAAAAAATAGTAACCTCTTGAATACAACACAAAAAACATTTTTCCCCTCAGTATGCTCTTGATTTTGACATACGAAAACAAAATGACCAGGATTAACCAAAAACAAAATTAATTTAGTTGATGTTTAAATAACATGACAAGTTGAAAGGCCTCTAATGTGTTTGATCCCTTTTAATGGTGTGTAGTGATGCTAATCGGTGATATGTGAAATTAATCTCTTGTGTTCCAAGACCATAGAAATATGTGTGTATTTTTAAGAAGTTTGAAAACGGGCATTATTGGTATAGTTATTTTTTTTGAGAGTGGTCTGGATAAAATTGCTCATTTGATGTATTTAAAGTTTTTTCTCAGCTTGTATCATATGTTCCAAGGTCTATTCATGCAGGTCTTACTGATTTATCTCACCAGCTCACAATCATCAATACACTTATAGAACTGATACAAATCAAACTGCGGGCAATTCCATTTTATACTGAAGCACCCTCAAAACTGTTTCAGCTGCCCTGAATTTGAATTATAGTGCATTTTTTTTACGTCTGGTGCCCAAGCAGAGAAGAAAGGAGGATTTAGAAGAAATAAAGGTAGAAATAGGTAGTTAGTATTATTATTATTATCATTATTATTATACCCTATTTATGAAGCGCCAACATATTCCGCAGCGCTGTCCATGGGTACAATTCATTTAAATGAAATAATGATATAAAACTTGTAAGAGCCAGGACAAAATTTTACAAACAGGAGGATTAGAGGGCCCTATTCCTGTGGGAACTTACAATCTAGAAGGGTAGGAGATTGAGAAACAGGAGGTGTGCACTGCAAGATTGAGAAAGATGTTAATGCAGAGTTAGATGAGGGAAATGTTAGGTAAGTGAAATTAATGTATTATTGAGTTGGGTGGTAGGCTTCTCTGAACAAACAAATCTTCAGGGAGCATTTAAAGGAAGAAAGATTTGGGCAAAGCCTGACAGCACGAGGGAGAGTGTTCCAGAGGGTAGGTGCTGCACGACAGAAGTCCTGCAGTCTAGTATCGGAAGAAGTGAAAGTTGAAGATGCAAGGAACAGGTCATTGTTGGATCTTAGTGGGCGGGCTGGAGTATACTTGTTCATTAGAGAGGATAGGTAGTGGGGAGCGGCGTTAGTGAGAGCTTTGTATGTAAGGGTGGGAATTTGTTTAATATTTTTATTAAGGCAATAAAGAAATACAGATAGTCAGTAAAATACCATTTGTAGGCTGAACATGTATCACAATGGACAAATGTTATTTAGTAACAGACATAATATAAGATACAGTGTTCTGTAAGGATAGTTGTAGAACAGCATAATAAATTGAACCATAGAAATATATCATATTCCATATGTAAAGACGGAACAAGCAGTACAGCGCCTTTTTTTTTTTGTAATTATATTCTTCATTAAATAAAAGATAAACATGAATAATGTAATGGATAAGTATAGAATATATGTTGTAGGTAAAATATATGTTTCCATTATTGTAAAAATGAGGCATATACAAGTTCAGGCATATCATATAAGATATATTTGGGGTCATTATAGTACTAACCCTTAGGTAGCGAGGCCAACCCATCCAAAGTGTACCCTAGAGAAAACATCTATAAACAGATTAGACATATTATATTAGCTAACATAGATAAGCTTAACTTGTAATTATCCAACAATATATGTTCACTAACTTAGTGGAGCTCGGAACAAGAATAAACAAAACAGTATAAGTCCCGGAGTAAGGAGCTTTAAATAATAGGCACGTCTTCTAGGTTGCTCATTTAACCCATTCCTTGTCGTGGGGGTCGTTGTCTCTCGGCTGTGGTCTGCATCCATGTTTGCCCATGTCGGCAAACAGGGCAAACTTGTGTCATGACGTGTATGACACAGTCCATATCCATGTAAGACTCCACATGAACTCCGCATGTAGCACCTGAAGAGCGGAGCACACTCAAGACTCTCTGCTTGGTCAAGTCAGTCCACAAACAAGGCCACCTCTCTATCCACCATTCTCTGCCACTCCAGATTCAAGAGTCTCCTGCGTAGTCGGACCACTCTGAAATTTCAAGACCCCATCAGGATCGAGAAAAAATTCATACTATGTGGGTACTGCCACTGCCAGGCAGATGGTAGACTCTCCTTGGTCGTTCTGCTCCGTTATCGAGTGCGCCTGTTGAGATATCAGAAGATGGTGTAGTCTCCTTGTATGTATTAGGTGTGTTGTTTGTATTCACAGCCTCTATAGTGGCTTGGGTCTCGTCGGTCTCCATCGCTGCAATCTGCTTGGGAGTCAGCTCCCACATCTGAGCTTCATGTCGACTAGATAGTAGCTTGAGGTCTGCATCATACGATGTGATCTCCAGGATTAACCTCCACTCTAACTTTAAAAATCGTTAATTTAGGATGTCCAGGAGTCCGCTCTTGTAGTTAAGCATGTTCTATATTAGACCTCCACGTGTGCCAGAATATGGCTGCTCCGCAAAAGCCCCGGCCTTAAGCTCCATGAGAAAAATGTGGGCTCTCTTCATCCTTTTCAGTCTCTGAGCTGCATGTTCCAATTCTATGAACCATCAGACAAAGTAGTTACACAGAAAAAGCTAAGTTGAATGGTCAAGTATGTATTTATTTGTAATATATAGCCAGGGCTATAGTAATATGTGACCGTTCAGTCTCAGAGCTTGCTCCACCCCCCCCCGTAAGAGTGAGAATTTTTAATTTAATTCTGCTGTGAATGGGAGTCAATGAAGGGACTCGCAGAGAGGTGCAGCAGATACAGAGCAAAGGGAAATGTGGATTAGCCTTGCAGAGGCATTAAGGATGGATTGAAGGGGGCAGAGATGGGAAAGTGGAAGGCCAGTAAGTAGGTTATTGCAATAGTCAAGTCGAGAAATAACAAGGGAATGGATTATTTGCTTTGTTGTGTTAGCGCTCAGAAAAGGACGAATCTTGGAAATACTGCGTAGGTGGTTGCGGCAGAATGAAGAAATAAATTGGATGTAGGGGACGAAGAATACATTTGAGTCAAGTGTAACTCTGAGGCAGCAGACTTGGGATGATGGGAAAATGATGATGCCGTTGACAGGGATAGAAAAGTCAGAAGTCGGTGTAGAGCTTGAGGGGGGGATTAGAAGGAGCTCAGTCTTGGACATGTTAATCTTTATGTGGTGAGAGGCCATCCAGGAAGAAATACCAGATAAGCAGTCGCTGACATGAGAAAGGACAGAGGGAGAGAGAGCAGGGGCGGAGAGGTAGATCTGGGTGTCATCGGCATAGAGGTGATATTTACCCAGTGAAGAAGTATAAAAGAGTAGGGGACCCAGAACAGATCCTTGAGGTACTCCAACAGACAGAGGTATTGGAGAGGAGAATTTACCAGCAATGACACAGAAAAAGACATGTGAGAAAGATAGGAGTGAATCCAAGAAAGAGCAGTGTCATAGAGGCCAAAAGAGCTAAAAGTCTATAGGAGGAGGGGGTGGTCAACTGTGTCAAAGGCAGCTGAGAGGTCAAGTAAGATGAGTATAGAGTAATAGCCCTTACTTTTAGCAGAAAGAAGATCGTTAGTAACCTTTGTAAGAGCAGTCTCAGTTGAGTGTTTGGGGCGGAATCCAGATTGCAGGGGGTCAAGCAAGGATTGGTGGACAGGAAGTGGGTTAGGATTGTAAATTAGTTTTTCATGGAGTTTTGATGTTAGTAGAAGCATTAATATGGGGCGGCAGCTTTCAGGATAATTAGGATCAAGGGAGGGTGTTTTGAGTATGGGAGTGACTTTTGCATGTTTGAAAGAAGATGGGAATGATAGGTTGAAGATGTGAGTAAGAGCAGGAGTGAGGGTGGAAGACAGGGAGGGTATTAGATGGGAAGGTATAGGGTTGAGCGGGCAGGTAGTGAGGCATGAGGAAGATAGTAAGGAAGAAACTTCATTCTCAGTGGCTGGGTGGAAGATGCAGAGAGTGGCAGAAGGAGTAACTGGGCCTGTTTTTGGACGATTGCAGGTTAATGTTGGGATGTTGCTTCGGATAGTACATGTTTTGTTTAAAAAGTAGTCTGCCAGGTCTTGAGCACTAAAGGCAGATGTGGCAGGGTGGATAGAGGAGAGAGTTAAAGGTGGAGAAGAGTCGTTTATGGTTTGAGGAAAGAGTAGATATGAGAGAAGTAGGTTTGCTTGGCTAAGTGAAGGGCAGAAGTGTATGAACGAAGAATAAACTTATAGTGTATGAAATCAGGTTCAGAGTGAGTTTTCCTCCAGACACACTCAGCAGTACAGGAGCATTTTTGCAAATAGCGTGTTTGCTGAGAGTGCCAGGACTGTAACTGACGGCGTGATGTTTTGCGCAGTCGGAGAGGGGCAAGTGTGTCTAGTGCAGAGGAGAGAGTTGAAATGAGGTACCCACGACCCTTTCTATTTATGCTTTCAATCAAATTTATACACACCCAGATTTTATGGTGTACAATCTCTGATTGTAGTTTGATTTGTATATATATATATAAAACAGGGATTTTTTTTTATCATCATTATGTGTTCCTATGCTTTGCAGACAGCCTCATTACTTGAAACAGCTCACAAGGATATCCAGGTTCGTATACTTTCCCCAAGACTTTTGTGCTCACTGCTCTTGTGATATCTGCCAAATGATTTTACAACAAGCTGACATGTTTTTAAGAATCTACCCTTTAGGGAGCACCCTGTAAATTCTGAACAATTTAGAAGCCATGACTTTTACAGAAAGAAACATAACTTATTTCCCTACAGGCTGTGTCAAAGGCATTACTGCTGGCATTTTGTAGTAATTGAAAAAGTCACTGACTCTATCGGCTAGATTACGAGTTTTGCAGTATGAGTAAAAAAGCAGCGTTAAGGCTCATAACGCTGCTTTTTTACTACCGCTGCTATTACGAGTCTTGTAGGTTTATGGGCACCGCACACGTTTTTGGCCGTACCGCAAATTAACTTACACAATTTTCGTTTAGTCTTTTTTCAATGGGACTTCCATTGCGCCGGTATTACAAGCTTTTTTTTAGGCCAAAAAGTGAACGGTATAGCCTATCCCGCAAGATTCGTAACGCATTCTAAAGTCAGTAGTTATGAGTTTTACACTACAAAGCTGTAGCATAAAACTCCTAACTAAAGTGCTAAAAAGTACACTAACACCCATAAACTATCTATTAACCCCTAAACCGAGGCCCTTTGGCATCGCAAACACTAAAATAAAATTATTAACCCCTAATCTGCCGCTCCAGACATCGCCGCCACTATAATAAACATATTAATCCCTAAACCACCGCACTCCCACCTCGCAAACACTAGTTAAATATTATTAACCCCTAACATCGCTGCCACCTACCTACATTTATTAACCCCTAATATACTGCCCCCAACGTCGCCGCCACTCTACTAAATTTATTAACCCCTAATCCTAAGTCTAACCCTAACCCTAACACCCCCTAACTTAAAGGGACAGTATACACTCATTTTCATATAACTGCATGTAATGGACACTACTATAAAGAATAAGATGCACAGATACTGATATAAAAATCCAGTATAAAACTGTTTAAAAACTTACTCAGTTTGGCTCTGTTGAAAAGGTAGCTGGAAAGCCCACTGCAAGTGGGAAATAAGACACTCCCCCCTCCCCCTTCTTTTGCATATGAAAAGACCCTTTACACAAACAGGAGCAAGCTGGAGAAGGTAGCTAACGGTATTCAAATAAAACTTTGGGGCTTGGTTAGGAGACTGAAAATCAGAGCAATGTTATTTAAAAATAAGCAAAACTATACATTTATTTTTTTTTAAAACTTTATGGGCTATATAAATAGATCATCTACAAAACATTTATGCAAAGAAAAAATGAGTGTATAATGTCCCTTTAAATATAATTAAAATAAATCAAAATAAAAATTCCTATCATTAACTAAATCATTCCTATTTAAAACTAAATACTTACCTATAAAATAAACCCTAAGCTAGCTACAATATAACTAATAGTTACATTGTATCTAGCTTAAGGTTTATTTTTATTTTACAGGCAAGTTTGTATTTATTTTAACTAGGTAGAATAGTTAATACATAGTTATTAACTATTTACTAACTACCTAGCTAAAATAAATACAAATTTACCTGTAAAATAAAACCTAACCTGAGTTACACTAACACTTAACCTTACACTACAATTAAATAAATTACCTAAATTAAATACAATTTCCTAAATTACAAACCCCCCCACTAAATTACACAAAATAAAAAACAAATTACAAGATATTTAAACTAATTACACCTAATCTAATAGCCCTATCAAAATAAAAAAAAACCTAGCCTAAACTAAACTACCAATAGCCCTTAAAAGGGCCTTTTGCTGGGCATTGCACCAAAGAAATCAGCTCTTTTACCTGTAAAAAAAAATACAAACACCCCCCAACAGTAAAACCCACCACCCACACAACCAACCCCCCAAATAAAATCCTAACTAAAAGAACCTAAGCTCCCCATTGCTCTGAAAAAGACATTTGGATGGGCATTGCCCTTAAAAGGGCATTTAGCTCTATTGCTGCCCAAACCCTAATCTAAAACTGAAACCCATCCAATAAAACCTTAAAAAAAACTAACACTAAACCCCGAAAATCCACTTACAGTTTTGAAGAGCCGGCATCCATCCTCAACGAAGCCGGGAGAAGTCCTCAGCGAAGCGGCAAGAAGTCCTCAACGAAGTCGGGAGAAGTCTTCATCCAAGCCGGGAGAAGTGGTCCTCTAGACGGGCAGAAGTCTTCATCCAGACGGCATCTTCTATCTTCATCCATGCGGAGCAGGTCCATCTTCAAGACATCCGGCGCGGAGCAGCCTCTTCTTCCGACGACTACCCGACGAATGAAGGTTCCTTTAAGTGACGTCATCCAATATGGCATACCTTAGATTTCAATTGGCTGATAGAATTCTATCAGCCAATTGGAATTAAGGTTGAAAAAATCATATTGGCTGATGCAATCAGTCAAAAGGATTGAATTTCAATCTTATTGGCTGATCCAATCAGCCAATAGGATTGAGCTCACATTCTATTTGCTGATTGGAACAGCCAATAGAATGCAAGCTCAATCCTATTGGCTGATTGGATCAGCCAATAGGATTTTTCCAACCTTAATTCCGATTGGCTGACGTCACTTAAAGGAACCTTCATTCGTCGGGTAGTCGTCGGAAAAAGAGGATGCTCCGCGACGGATGTCTTGAAGATGGACCCGCTCCGCGCCGGATGGATGAAGATAGAAGATGCCGTCTGGATGAAGACTTCTGCCTGTCTGGAGGACCACTTCTCCCGGCTTGGATGAAGACTTCTCCCGGTTTCGTTGAGGACATCTTGCCGCTTCGCTGAGGACATCTCCCAGCTTCGTTGAGGATGGATGTCGGCTCTTCAAAACTGTAAGTGGATCTTCGGGGGTTAGTTTTAGTTTTTTTCAAGGGTTTATTGGGTGGGTTTTAGTTTTAGATTAGGGTTTGGGCATCAATAGAGCTAAATGCCCTTTTAAGGGCAATGCCCATCCAAATGCCCTTTTCAGGGCAATGGGGAGCTTAGGTTTTTTTAGTTAGGATTTTATTTGGGGGGTTGGTTGTGTGGGTGGTGGGTTTTACTGTTGGGGGGTTGTTTGTATTTTTTTACAGGTAAAAGAGCTGATTTCTTTCGGGCAATGCCCCGCAAAAGGCCCTTTTAAGGGCTATTGGTAGTTTAGGCTAGGGTTTTTTTATTTTGGGGGGGCTTTTTTATTTTGATAGGGCTATTAGATTAGGTGTAATTAGTTTAAATATCTTGTAATTTGTTTTTTATTTTGTGTAATTTAGTGTTTTTTTTGTAATTTAGGTAATTGTATTTAATTTATTTAATTGTAGTGTAAGGTTAGGTGTTAGTGTAACTCAGGTTAGGTTTTATTTTACAGGTAAATTTGTATTTATTTTAGCTAGGTAGTTAGTAAATAGTTAATAACTATTTAGTAGCTATTCTACCTAGTTAAAATAAATACAAACTTGCCTGTAAAATAAAAATAAACCCTAAGATAGATACAATGTAACTATTAGTTATATTGTAGATAGTTTAGGGTTTATTTTACAGGTAAGTATTTAGTTTTAAATAGGAATTATTTAGTTATTAATAGTAGGTTTTATTTAGATTTATTTTAAATATATTTAAGTTAGGGGGTGTTAGGGCTAGACTTAGGTTTAGGGGTTAATAACTTTAATATAGTGACGGCGACGTTGGGGGTGGCAGATTAGGGGTTAATAAATGTAGATAGGTGGCGGCGATGTTAGGGGCAGCAGATTAGGGGTTAATAATATTTATTTAGTGTTTGCGATGCGGTTTAGGGGTTAATATGTTTATTCTAGTGGTGGCAATGTCGGGGGCGGCAGATTAGGGGTTAATAAGTATAATGAAGGTGTTGGCAATGTCGGGGGCGGCAGATTAGGGGTTAATAATTGTAAGATTAGGGGTGTTTAGACTCTGGTTCATGTTAGGGTGTTAGGTGTAAACATAAATTTAGTTTCCCCATAGGAATCAATGGGGCTGCGTTATGGAGCTTTACGCTACTTTATTGCAGATGTTAGACTTTTTTTCAGCCGGCTCTCCCCATTGATGTCTATGGGGAAATCGTGCACGAGTACGTACAACCAGCTCACCGCTGACTTAAGCAGCACTGGTATTGGAGTGCGGTATGGAGCACAATTTTGCTCTACGCTCACTTCTTGTCTTTTAACGCCGGTTTTATTAAAACCTGTAATACCAGCGCTGTAGGTAAGTGAGCGGTGACAATAACGTGCAAGTTAGCACCGCACCCCTCATAGCGCAAAACTTGTAATCTAGCCGTATGTTCCTTATCTATTCCCTCTTTCTGTGTAATATAGATTTCATGGCAAGACAGGATGCTTCATATTTTGTTAACAGCTGCAGATTGGTCTTCTCAATTCTATTTTAAACCTGTTCTTCATGCATTCCATTCTGTCCTTTCACTTTCAGGGTGTTAAAATATGCAAAATAATGAAGCCTCCTGTCTTGCCATAAAATTCAGATTATTCGAACCTTGGTACCTAAATAATGTAGATTTTATTAAAGACAGGAGGTTAATATTTTCACTCCTCTTCACACGCAAAAAAAATGTTTTACAGTAAAGTTATGTTTATATTATTGTTTTAACTTTTGTTCTCCTTAGGTTGTTTTCTGTCTTGGTAGCCGTGTTACCTCTCATTCTATTTACGTTCATATTTTCATCTTGACATTGTGGGATGGTAAAGTTTGCTTTTCGATTTTTAAACTGTTCTTCCTGGGATAACAGATGGTTCTTCAGTGGAATCTTCCCGTCCGCCCTCTTTTAAAGTAATTTAGTTAGTGGACTCTCCTTCTTCTGTTCGGTACCGACAAGAGGAAGTTATTTCCTGTGGTTATGTTTTTTGTTACAATGTTACTTGTTTCTTTGCTGCTGTTTGGAAGTCAGTTAAGATATTTAGGCACCAAGGTTAGAATAATCTGAATTACACTCATTACTTCCAGTTTTTTAATGCACCTGACCCTGTTCTAAATCAGAGGATTTTATTGAGAACATCACCAAATTTTATAAAATATTATACCTACCTGAAGCCAAAAGTTAAATGTAGAATTAACAAATTGATAAAACAATTGATGTTTTGATTTTAAAAAAAGCTGCATTACTTATAGATAAAACATTGTGATTAAACACAAGTTGGGAGAAGGAAGATAAATCTAAAAACAACAAAAAAATGTATAAAATACCCAAATCTTCTATACAGGATCCTGATACTCATGGTAAACTGTATGGTTTTGCCCATTCCTACCTTCATGTAAACATGCTGGTTTCTTTAATATCTCTTGTGACAGATATACAGTATGTTACTAGGCACTCTTTTTATAGATTTGTGTTTTAATCCTATGGTTTGTTGTGTGTGTTGTTTATTACTCTCTTCTGTTTTCTCAAATTCAGTAAAGTCCTTACATAATTGCAGAGGAACAAGGGACCACCATGGGCCTGTTGAATATTAAAATATCACCAGCATGGAATTAAATCTTCACAGGGGAAAGCAAATGTAACAGTGAGCCCCTGGTGATGATTTTTTTTAAGCAAATACAAATAAAATTGTAAGTTTTTTTGTCCGTACACTGTAACTTGAAATCACTTTACAAGCATGTGTTTCTCTATCAGGATCACAAATTAATTGTGTATTTTGATAGAAACTGAACCCTATACATTTAGCAAGAGAAATCAGTGAGATCTGCAGTTATAAAAAGCTTTGAGAACAAAATGAGGACTGTGTGGTAAGTATCAGTCCAGAAATATACCCAGTAGCTAAAAAGTAATTGAAGTGACACTATACCAGCTCAATCGTGCAGTCCGTGTCAAACAAATACAGACAATACAGTAGCTGAATCGGAACCAGGAAGAATGTCAAAATCTGTAATAATTGTCAGGGGAAGCCAAAGGTCAATTCTGATTTAGACAAGTTGGAAACAAATCATAATCTCGAAGAGAAGTTGAGATGAGGCAATATCAGTAACAGAGCAAACAACAAACACACACACGCAGGATGTACATGTAACAAACAGACATAAACAATGTCGCTGTTGTGTCAAAAATATTAAATTTTTTGGCTCACCAATAGAGAAATCAGAGCCACAAAAAGATGATAATGATAAACAAGGTATATGTAAAATTTAAAAAAAGGGCAAGATATGACAAGAACTACAGATATGACAAAAAACTATTTGCGGGGAGCACTAAAGTAAACTTAAAACTTTTATTCTTTTTAGCACTTAGCTAAAATCAGATACATATATTTACAGGGGCACAAACAGCTGACTCATACAACTCCAGCTGTGTACATATGTTTGTTTGTGTCCCTGTAAATATAAGTATCTGGTTTTAGCTATGTGCTAAGAAGAATAAAACTTATATTTTAATTTTACTCTGGTGCTCCCTGAAAATGTTTTTTTGTCATATTGTAGAGGTTGCAGTGAGCACAAATAACGTTGTTTCCAAGGACACTACATGGAACCTCCCCAAGTCTTCAGTGAGGATGATAACAAGTGAATTGGACACACAATTTATCCCAACATCCAAGACGAGGCATAGCCGTCCACGCATTGGTAAGCAACAGACTGTCAGCCATTGTATTTGTTACCACATTATATGAGTTATGGCATTTGAAGCAGGATGCCTGAGGTGTCTTTTCATGGCCCATGCATGTATAAGCAGTTGAGGTTCCATATTAAAGTGTACTAATAGCTCTTCTGAGTGCTTCACATTCACATTGCATGGAGGCTTTACGCTCATGAGAGCATGCTTCCATAGGTCCCAATGGGAGTCTCTTTCTCATGCCGTCAGACCTTGCGATAGCAATAACTTGCCACTTGTAATGGCGGGTTATTTATTGAGCACCCGTAAACAGCAGAAGTTTCCCATTTACGGGTGTGCAATAAATTAGCGCTTCACTCGTAAACTAGCCAATTATTTTTTTTTTATTTTTTTTTTTTATAATAATTTTTATTGAGGTATTGATTCAGCATACAGACAAGGAATTGCAGCATTATACAATAACATTTTGAAATTGCTTGTTGCAAGTTACATCTTATGGGTTAAGGGTTGCTCTGGAAATAAACAGTAGTTGCGATCTGTATGGCACAAAACAATTAGTGCTAACAATTGCTGCAACAAGAACAATTCAGCAAGATGCCAAGGCAAACATTTTAAACCTTCCTATCTTTTTAAGAGGTCACATTCGGGCCCCAAAACAACAAAAATATAGTACAACAACTGAAGGTTACACCAATTATAGTAGACCACTTACGGGTCACTATATCAAGACCGCAAATTTTAATTTTAATATAGAATTAGTAGTGAAGCCTTCAAACTGATAGAATGGGTCACTTTTGGGCCCTATCATCAACTTAATAACTTTGAAGAAGGCAATTGAAAAATACTTTAAAATGTTGACTTTGTAAGAAATAAGAAAAAAAAAGCGTTAAACAAAAAGCGTTATCCTGTCTTGCAGAGCTAAAAAGAAGAGATATGGATTTTTTATTTTTTTTTAAATGTTTTTTTTTATTGAGGTTCAAGAAAAAGAGTACAAAGCAAATGAATACAAATGTAAATAATTCACATCTGATATACTAGTGTACATAATATATGAATCTAAACAGCAAAGATTTGGCCAAAATATAAAAGAACTAGTACTAAAGCCCGTGTACACGGGACATTTTTTGCAGTACAGCGGTCCCACCCCTTGCTCTCTCCCCCCTCTCTTTTGCTCTCTCTTCCCCCCTCTCTTTTGCTTTCTCTCCCCCCTCTCCTTTGTTCTCTCTCTCCCATCTTTTGCTCTCTCCTTTCTTTTGCTCTCTCTCCCCCCTCTTTGGCTCTCTCCCTCCTTTCTTTTGCTTTCTCTCCCCCTTCTTTTGTTCTCTAACCCCTCTTTGGCTCTCTCCACCCCCCCTCTTTGACTCTCCCCCCCCCCTCTTTGGCTCTCTCTCCCCCCCCTCCCCTCTTTGACTCCCCCCCCCCCTTTTTGGCTCTCTCCCCTCTTTTGCTCTCTCTCCTATTTGGCTCTCTTTCCCCCCTCTTTGGCTCCCCCCTCTTTGGCTCTCTCCCCCCCCTCTGGCTCTCCCCCCCCCCTCTTTGGCTCTCCCCCCCTCTTTTGCTCTCTCTCTCCCCTCTTTGTCTCTCTCTCTCCTTTCTTTCTTTTGCTCTCTCTCCCGCCTCTTTTGTTCTCTCCCCCCTCTTTGACTCTCTCCCCCCCCTCTTTGGCTCTCCCCCCCCTCTTTGGCTCTCCCCCCCCCCCCTCTTTGGCTCTCCTCCCCCCTCTTTGGCTTGCTCTCCCCCCCCTTTGGCTCTCTCCCCCCCCTCCCTTTGACTCTCTCTCCCCCCCCTCTTTGGCTCTCCCCCCCCCTCTTTGGCTCTCTCACCTCTTTGGCTCTCTCTCTCCCCCCTCTTTGGCTCTCCCCCCCCCTTTGGCTCTCTCTCCCCCTCTTTGGCTCTCTCCCCTCTTTGGCTCTCTCTCCTCCTTGGCTCTCCCCCCTCTTTGGCTCCCCACCCCCCTCTTTGGCTCTCTCTCTCCCCCCCTCTTTGGCTCTCCCCCCCTCTTTGGCTCTCTCCCCCCCTCTTTGGCTCCCCCCCCCCTCTTTGGCTCTCCCCCCCCTCTTTGGCTCTTTCTCCCCCCTCTTTGTCTCTCTCTCCCCCCTCTTTGTCTCTCTCTCCCCCCTCTTTGTCTCTCTCTCCCCCCCTCTTTGTCTCTCTCTCCCCCCTCTTTGGCTCTCTCTCCTCTTTGGCTCTCTCTTTCCTCTTTGGTTCTTTCTTTCCTCTTTGGCTCTCTCTTTCCTCTTTGGCTCTCTCTCTCCCCCCCTCTTTGACTCTCCCCCCCCTTGGCTCCCCCCCCCCCCACTTTGGTTCTCACCCCCTCTCCTGCTCCCTCTCTGGCCTTTGCCTCTCTGGCCTCACCCCCATCGCGGCACCCCGCCCGGGCACGCCCAATCGCAGCAACACCCGCCCGGCCACGCCCCTCAATACATCCGACCACGCCCCTTGCTACGCCCGGCCACGCCCCCATCACGACGCTCCCTTGGGCCACGCTCCCTGACACTCCGCTTTAGCCTTGCTCTGTGCTGAGTGCGGAGTGTCAGGATCCAAACGGCCAGGTATGTTTGTCATGTGCAGTCTCTACTGCGCATGACTGCATCTGACAAACATACTTGGCCATTTATTATATAGGATAGTAAGAAAAACAAAACAAAAAAAATGACTGAACATACATAAAAGAGAGTATTTCTCTAAATATAAATATTTTCACCAGATGTACACTAAAAAAAAAAAAACTAACCTCCGTTTTTCTTTAGAAGATAACTATATCCCTCAATAAACAGTTAGGCCTCTCTTGGGCCTAACTCTTTATATAAGCATTTTATGGGGAAATGCAGTCTTAAGGTAAACAGCAAATATAAACTATACATAAACAACCTATGAGTTTGAGGATAAATAAAGATTGCATGGATATTACACTAAATAGCTTAATAGCGTATAAGGTTGTAGACATAGTAGATATAACATTAGAGGAAATAAAAAGGAAATAAAATAGGTACCACGATAGTGTGTGCAAGTAAAATGTCATAAATATTCCCTTGTTACCTATAGGGAGTGTTGTGATTAAACATGGATTAACAAACACCACAGTGGCATTTAACATATAGAAACATAGAGCCTCTCATGAAGGTCTCTGTAGGTTCAAAGTATATACCAGTGACGTGCTGTCGTAGGAGGCAGTGCCTCCCCTGTCCTATGTGTGTAATTACACTCACTTTATTTATAATGTTAAAAATAAAAAATATATAACTTTTTTATTTTATATATAAATATTTTTTTAGGTAACCAAAGTACCCCCCTCCCCCCCCCACCTCTGCCGCCTGCCACCCGCCAGCTAGAGAATGTGCCACCCAGTGGCACTTAAGTCTCTGTCTGCAGCCCATACCGTATCTTATTGAGGCTGCTCTCTAAGCAGCTGCCGGAGTGTGACGTCAGAGCTCAGCTCACTGCTCCATGTCTTAAGTGCTGCTAGAGACTGCGCCACCCAGTGGCACTTAAGTCTCTTTGCAGCCCATACAGATCCTATTACAGGCTGCTAGAGGCTCAGAGCTCACTGCTCTTGGAGGCGTGCTCCAGTAGGACTGGCGGGAATCAAGGACAAGAAGAGAGAAGAGACCGGAGAAGACAGAAGAGCTGAGTGCTGAGCCTGACAGTGCTGAGATGGACCTGCCCTGGATAATGGTAAGTAAAGTATTTTATTGCCCTGTTTGTGAGCCAGGCAGCCTACAGAACAGCAGCATGTGTACAGTCAGTGTGTGAGTACAAGTCTACAATGACAATCTAGAGAGAGTAAGTTACACTATGGTACTGTACTGGTGCTGGTGTAATTTTATTTTCTCAACTTTTTTTCAACTTGCGCCCCCCTCCCCTCGCCCCCCCCCCCACTGGTACATGACAGTTTTAAACCAGAGCATTGCCATGGTAACCTGGGACAACACTCTGATTTCAAACTGTCATTTCCTGCTGAGAGGGAAAGAAGCTGCCTGTGTGTGTGTAATGCAGTTGCCCGGTGCCATAGTGTGAAGTGCTCAGTCAGACAGTGTCACCATGTCTAGCAGAGCTGCAGATTAAAGGTATGTGCACTGCTCAATTTGCTTGGTAATGGTACACCACTGCTGACTTCAGAACCTGTCTTCCATTTCATCCCCTGTGTCTCCCCCCCTCCCCTGTGTCTCCCCCCACCCCCCTCCCCTGTGTCTCCCCCCACCCCTCCTCCCCTGTGTCTCCCCCCCTCCCCTGTGTCTTTCCCCCTTCCCTGTGTCTCCCCTCCACCCCTCCTCCCCTGGGTCTCCCCTCCATCCCCCCCCTCCCCTGTGTCTCTCCCCCCCTCCCCTGTGTCTCTCCCCCCCTCCCCTGTGTCTCTCCCCCCTCCCCTATGTCTCTCCCCCCCTCCCCTATGTCTCCCCCTGTATGTTTCTCTCCCCTCTGTCTCTCTCTCTCCCCTCTGTCTCTCTCTCTCCCCTCTGTCTCTCTCTCTCTCCCCTCTGTCTCTCTCTCCACCCTCTGTCTCTCTCTCCTCTCTCTCTCTCTCTCTCTCCCCTATGTCTCTCTCTCTCCCCCTCTGTCACTCTCTCTCCCCCTCTGTCACTCTCTCTCCCCTCTGTCACTCTCTCTCCCCTCTGTCTCTCTCTCTCCCCTGTCACTCTCTCCCCTCTGTCTCTCTCTCTCCCCCCTCTGTCTCTCTCTCTCTCCCCTCTGTCTCTCTCTCCCCCCCCTCTCTCTCCCCTCTGTGTCTCTCTTTCCACTCTGTGTCTCTCTCCCCTCTGTGTGTCTCTCTCTCTCCCCTCTGTGTCTCTCTCTCTCCCCCCCCCCTCTCTCCCCTCTGTCTCTCTCTCTCTCTCCCCCCTCTGTCTCTCCCTCCCCCATGTCTCTCTCCCTCCCCCATGTCTCTCTCTCTCCCCCATGTCTCTCTCTCTCCCCCATGTCTCTCTCTCTCCCCCATGTCTCTCTCTCTCCCCCATGTCTCTCTCCCTCCCCCATGTCTCTCTCTCTCCCCCATGTCTCTCTCTCTCCCCCATGTCTCTCTCTCCCCCATGTCTCTCTCTCTCCCCTCTGCCTATCTCTCTCCCCTCTGTCTCTCTCTCTCCCCTCTGTCTCTCTCTCTTCCCTCTGTCTCTCTCTCTCCCCTCTGTCTTTCTCTCTCTTTCTCCCCTCTGTCTTTCTCCCCTCTGTCTCTCTCTCTCCCCTCTGTCTCTATCTCTCCCCTCTGTCTCTATCTCTCCCCTCTGTCTCTCTATCCCTCCCCCTCTGTCTCTCTATCCCTCCCCCTCTGTCTCTCTATCCCTCCCCCTCTGTCTCTCTATCCCTCTCCTCTAGCTCTCTCTCCCCTCTGTCTCTCTCTCCCCTCTGTCTTTCTCTCTCTCCCCTCTGTCTTTCTCTCTCTCTCCCCTCTGTCTCTCTCTTTCTCCCCTCTGTCTCTCTATCCCTCCCCCTCTGTCTCTCTATCCCTCCCCTTCTGTCTCTCTATCCCTCCCCTCTGTCTCTCTCTCTCTCTCCTCTCTGTCTTTCTCTCTCCCCCCTGTCTCTCTCTCTCTCTCTCCCCTCTGTCTCTCTCTCTCCCTATCCCTTCCCTCCCCCTCTGTCTCTCTATCCCTCCCCTCTGTCTCTAATTGCCCCCTCTGTCTCTCTCCCCTCTGTATCTCTCTCCCCTCTGTCTTTCTCTCTCTCCCCTCTCTCTCTCTCTCTCTCTCTCTCTCTCCCCTCTGTCTCTCACTTTCTCCCCTCTGTCTCTCTATCCCTCCCCCTATCTCTCTCTCTCTCTCCCCTCTGTCTCTCTCTCTCCCCCTCTGTCTCTCTATGCCTCCCCCTCTGTCTCTCTATCCCTCCTCCTCTGTATCTCTCTCTCCTCTCTCCCTTCTGTCTCTCCCTTTCTCCATCCCCCTCTGTCTCTCTCTCTCCCATCTGTCTCTCTCTCTCCCCTCTCTCCCTTCTGTCTCTCCCTTTCTCCATCCCCCTCTGTCTCTCCCCCCTCTCTCTCTCCCCTCTCTCTCTTACCATATCTCTCTCTCTCCCCCTCTGTCTCTCTATCACTCCCCCTCTGTCTCTTTATCCCTCCTCCTCTGTATCTCTCTCCTCTCTCTCTCTCTCTCCTCTCTCTCCCTTCTGTCTCTCCCTTTCTCCATCCCCCTCTGTCTGTCTTTCTCGCTCCCCTCTGTGTCTCTCTGTGTCTCTCTCCCCCTCTGTCTCTCTCCCCTCTGTCTCTCTCTCCCCTCTGTCTCTCTCTCCCCTCTGTCCCCTCTGTCTCTCTATCCCTCCCCCTCTGTCTTTCTATCCCTCCCCCTCTGTCTGTCTCTCTCTCTCCTCTGTCTCTCTCTCTCTCCCCCCCCTCTCTCTCTCACTGTATCTCTCTCTCTCCCTTCTGTCTCTCCCTTTCTCCATCCCCCTCTGTCTCTATCTCTCCTCTCTCTCTCTCCCTTCTGTCTCTCCCTTTCTCCATCACCCTCTGTCTCTCTCTCTCCCATCTGTCTCCCTCTCTATCTCCTCTGTCTCTTTCTCTCCCCTCTGTCTCTTTCTCTCCCCTCTGTCTCTCTCTCTCCCCTCTGTCTCTCTCTCTCTCCCCTCTGTCTCTCTCTCCCCTCTGTCTCTCTCTCCCCTCTGTCTCTCTCTCTCTCCCCTCTGTCTCTCTCTCTCTCTCCTCTGTCTCTCTCCCCTCTGTCTCTCTCTCTCCCCTCTGTCTCTCTCTCTCTCTCTCTCTCTCCCCTCTGTCTCTCTCTCCCCTCTGTCTCTCTCTCTCTCCCCTCTGTCTCTCTCTCTCTCCCCTCTGTCTCTCTCTCTCTCCCCTCTGTCTCTCTCTCTCTCCCCTCTGTCTCTCTCTCTCTCCCTGTCTCTCCCACCCCTTCTGTCCAATTTACATCTAATATCTAATTTCCTTCATTCTCTTGATATCCTTTGTTGAAAATCATATCTAAATATGCTCAGTAGCTGCTGATAGGTGGCGGCACAATAGATACCTCATGTGATTGGCTCACCCATGTACATTGCTATTTCTTCAACAAAGGATATCTAAAGAATGAAGGCATATCCTAGCCAGTGCCTCACCTGCCTCTGACCTCACTGCACGTCACTGGTATATACTTATAAAAAATAACCAATAACTATTAAAGCACAGAAGCTAAGAACCCAGTTTGATAGAGATAAGGGAGACTACGATAAAATTTGCTGACTAAGAAGTGTGTGTGGATAATTGTATTAACAGCGGTAAGTTCAAGGGACACCGCACATTAAGTATCTGGAAACAATTTGGAAATTCATAATACTATAAACAAGAATATGGGGGGGGGGGGAGGGAGGCGTGCCCGAGGAGATTGAAAATTGGTATTGGGATGATATTAATGGTCTCTACAAAATGGTGTAAACTGCTTTAGATGAGATGCACCAACTCATGATGAGGTAGGTAGCTCAGTAAACCAAGAGCCTGACAAGTGCTAAATCAAGACGCAGTGATTTAATAACAGACCTAGTAGATTTAAAGTGAGCCAAGCCTGAGCGAAGAGAGAAAGTCTGCCCCCTACTAGATCCGGTCCTGGATCGGGGGCTACCCCTTCATGCTGTCTTGGTGGCAGCAGCGGGCTTCTTGGCCTGTTTACCCTTGTTCCAAGTCTGGTTAGGTCTCAAGACTGACTTAGATTGAGCAAAATTCCCTTTTTGCTTCGCAGCAGGGGAAGAGGTAGAGGGACCACCTTTGAAATTTCGAAAGGAACGAAAATTATTTTGTTTGGTCCTGATCTTATTCGTCTTATCCTGAGGAAGGGCATGGCCTTTCCCTCCAGTGATGTCTGAAATGATCTCTTTCAGTTCAGGCCCGAATAGGGTCTTACCCTTGAAAGGGATGGCTAAAAGCTTAGCCTTTGATGACACATCAGCAGACCAGGACTTAAGCCATAACGCTCTACACGCTAAAATGGCAAAACCTGAATTCTTCACCGCTAATTTAGCCAGTTGAAAAGCGGCATCTGTAATGAAAGAATTAGCTAGCTTGAGAGCCCTAATTCTATCCAGAATATCATCTAATGGGGTCTCAACCTGAAGAGCCTCTTCCAGAGCCTCGAACCAAAAGGACGCTGCAGTAGTTACGGGAACAATGCACGCTATAGGTTGGAGAAGAAAACCTTGATGAACAAATATTTTCTTCAGGAGACCCTCTAATTTTTTATCCATAGGATCTTTGAACGAACAACTGTCCTCAATAGGTATAGTTGTACGCTTAGCCAGGGTAGAAATAGCTCCCTCCACCTTAGGGACCGTCTGCCACGAGTCCCGCACGGCGTCTGATATGGGAAACATTTTCTTAAAAGTAGGAGGGGGAGCGAACGGAATACCTGGTCTATCCCACTCCTTAGTAACAATTTCCGAAATCCTCTTAGGGACCGCAAAAACATCAGTGTAGGCAGGAACCTCTAAGAATTTGTCCATTTTACACAATTTCTCTGGAACTACAATAGGGTCACAATCATCCAGAGTCGCTAAAATCTCCCAGAGCAATAAGCGGAGGTGTTTTGGTTTAAATTTAAAAGCCGTCATATCTAAGTCTGTCTGAGGGAACATATTTACTGAATCAGAAATCTCTCCCTCAGCCAGCAAATCCCTCACTTCAGAACATTGTGAGGGTACATCGGAAATGGCTAATAAAGCGTTAGAGGGCTCAGCGTTTGTTCTCACACCAGACCTACTGCGCTTCCCCTGCAACCCAGGCAGCTTAGATAAAACCTCTGTGAGGGTAGTATTCATAACTGCGGCCATATCTTGCAGGGTGAAAGAATTAGACGCACTAGAAGTACTTGGTGTCGCTTGTGCGGGTGTTAACGGTTGTGACACTTGGGGAGAATTAGATGGCATAACCTGATTCCCTTCTGACTGAGAATCATCCTGCGACATACTTTTAGTAGCTAAAATATGTTCTTTACAATTTATTGACCTTTCAGTGCATGAGGGACACATTCTAAGTGGAGGTTCCACAATGGCTTCTAAACATATTGAACATTGACTTTCCTCAATGTCAGACATGTCGAACAGGCTAGTAATGACTACAAATAAGCATGAAAACACTTTATTTAGTGAAAAAAATAACAATCTTAAAAAAACGGTACTGCACCTTTAAGAGAAAAAAAAGCATACACGTTCTGCTAAACAGCCTAAACATGCACCAAATTTTTCAAAATTTTGTAAGCAGATACAATATATGTAGTTAAGATTGCCCCACAAGGTATTTTAACAATTAACCCTTTAATGTGCAAACCGGATTGAAAATAGGCCCAGATCCTACCTGCCCTCAGGGATAGTAAATGTGGGGTTAAAGCTTTGATTTGGCCCAAAACATCCACCAGGGCCCTCAGGAGTTAGAGCTTGCTGAGAGAAACTAACTGCGCATCTGAGGCGCGAAAATAGGCCCCACCCATCTCACTCGATGTCTCCAGCCTCAAAGAACCGCACCAGAGTGGTTATAACTAGCCATGTGGGTTCTGAGACCCAGAAATTAAGCCATGTGTGCCCTCAATAAAGTTGCCCAAAACGTTATTGCCCACAAAACGTTAAAGCACTTCCAGATCATAAAAACGTTTGCCCACAAACATTTACAAGTTAGTGTCAACCATATATGTAATTGACCCCTTATGCAAGCTTAGTAATGCCCTTCTTATTAGCTCTAGGATTACTGCTTACCCTTACCCTCCTGAGTATAATGTCAGCCTTTCTGAAATACACAGTCTCTCCAGAAAAATATGACTGAACATACCTCACTGCTGCATAGCATGAAAACGTTCCTCACACTGAAGTTTCCTGTACTCCTCAGCCTCTGTGGGAACAGCAATGGATCTTAGTTACAAATGCTAAGATCATCATCCTCCAGGCGGCAGTCTTCATCCATCTGCTGCCTGAGAGTAAATAGTACACACCGGTACAGGGCCGGACTGGGACTAAAAAAAGGCCCGGGCATTTTGGGGCATAGAGGCCCCCCCCCCACACTTCTTATTTAACCGTCCACACACGCCTCACACAGACCACACACACCTCACACAGACCACACACATAGACATCACACACAGACCTCACACACACACACATCTCACCCACAAAAACAGACCACACACACACAGAGACCACACACACACACACACACAATGAGACCACACACACACAGACCTCACACACACACACACACACACAGATCTCACACACAGACCTCACACACACACACACACACACACAGACATCACACACACACACAGACCTCACACACACACACACACAGACCTCACACACACACACAGACCTCACACACACACACACAGATCTCACACACACACACAGATCTCACACACACACACACACACACACACACACAGACCTCACACACACACACACAGACCTCACACACACACACACACACAGACCTCACACACACACACACACACAGACCACACACACACACACACACACACACAGACCTCACACACACACACAGACCTCACACACAGACCTCACACACACACACACAGACCTCTCAAACACACACAAACCTCACACACACAGACCTCACACACACAGACCTCACACACACACACAAACACCACACACACACACAAACACCACACACACACACACACACACACAAAGACATCACACACAGACCTCACACACACTGTCACACACAGACCTCACACACACACAGACCTCACACTCACACAGACCTCACACACACACAGACCTTACACACACCTCACACACACAGACCTCACACACACAGATCTCACACACACACAAACACCACACACACACACAAAGACATCACACACAGACCTCACACATCACACAGACCTCACACACACACAGACCTCACACACACACAGACCTCACACACACACAGACCTCACACACACACACACATCTCACCCACAAAAACAGACCACACACACACAGAGACCACACACACACACACACACACACAATGAGACCACACACACACAGACCTCACACACACACACACACACACACACAGATCTCACACACAGACCTCACACACACACACACACACAAAGACATCACACACAGACCTCACACACACTGTCACACACAGACCTCACACACACACAGACCTCACACTCACACAGACCTCACACACACACAGACCTTACACACACCTCACACACACAGACCTCACACACACAGATCTCACACACACACAAACACCACACACACACACAAAGACATCACACACAGACCTCACACATCACACAGACCTCACACACACACAGACCTCACACACACACAGACCTCACACACACACAGACCTCACACACACACACACATCTCACCCACAAAAACAGACCACACACACACAGAGACCACACACACACACACACACACACACAATGAGACCACACACACACAGACCTCACACACACACACACACACACAGACCTCACACACACACACACACACAGACATCACACACACACACAGACCTCACACACACACACACAGACCTCACACACACACACAGACCTCACACACACACACACAGATCTCACACACACACACAGATCTCACACACACACACACACACACACACAGACCTCACACACACACACACAGACCTCACACACACACACACACAGACCTCACACACACACACACACACAGACCACACACACACACACACACACAGACCTCACACACACACACAGACCTCACACACACACACACAGACCTCTCAAACACACACAAACCTCACACACACAGACCTCACACACACAGACCTCACACACACACACAAACACCACACACACACACACACAAAGACATCACACACAGACCTCACACACACTGTCACACACAGACCTCACACACACACAGACCTCACACTCACACAGACCTCACACACACACAGACCTTACACACACCTCACACACACAGACCTCACACACACAGATCTCACACACACACAAACACCACACACACACACAAAGACATCACACACAGACCTCACACATCACACAGACCTCACACACACACAGACCTCACACACACACACAGACCTCACACACACACAGACCTCACACACACAGACCTCACACACACAGACCTCACACACACACAAACACCACACACACACAAAGACATCACACACAGACCTCACACATCAGACACACTGTCACACACACAGACCTCACACACACACAGACCTCACACTCACACACACACAGACCTCACACACATAGACCTCACACTCACAGACCTCAAGTACATTATTATCTTGCTGCTATCTCCAGGATGTACATACAAACAGCATGAGTCTGCCTGTGGTGCAGCCCAGTGCTGGGAGGTGTGTGTGTGTATTAGGAGCAATACATTTGGATGACAGGCAAAGCTGTGCATATAATACAAGGGTAGAGAGAGTTCTGGACACTTCACAGGCAGACGCAGGGTCAGGGTGAGTCAAGTGAAACAGGACCCGTTAGGACCATCAAACAAAAAAGACCTCACACACACACAGACCTCACACACACCTCACACACACAGACCTCACACACACACACAAACACCACACACACACACACACAAAGACATCACACACAGACCTCACACACACTGTCACACACACAGACCTCACACACACACAGACCTTACACACACCTCACACACACAGACCTCACACACACAGACCTCACACACACAGACCTCACACACACAGATCTCACACACAGACCTCACACATCGCACAGACCTCACACACACACAGACCTCACACACACACAGACCTCACACACACAGACCTCACACACACACAAACACCACACACACACACACACACACACACACAAAGACATCACACACAGACCTCACACATCACACACACTGTCACACACACAGACCTCACACACACACAGACCTCACACTCACACACACACAGACCTCACACACATAGACCTCACACTCACAGACCTCAAGTACATTATTATCTTGCTGCTATCTCCAGGATGTAAATACAAACAGCATGAGTCTGCCTGTGGTGCAGCCCAGTGCTGGGAGGTGTGTGTGTGTATTAGGAGCAATACATTTGGATGACAGGCAAAGCTGTGCATATAATACAAGGGTAGAGAGAGTTCTGGACACTTCACAGGCAGACGCAGGGTCAGGGTGAGTCAAGTGAAACAGGACCCGTTAGGACCATCAAACAAAAAAGAAAAGAGGTACCCTACCAGCAACAAAGCCTTAGCCAACAAAGGGAAGAGCTCCTTCTCCAAGTCAGAAAAGTCTGCAAGACCTCCAGAGCATAAAAAAAACAGGACTGGCAGCCACACGTAGGAGCCCCCTTTTCTCTCAGCACCAAGGATAGCGACAATGTATGTGTACAGTCAGACGGTGTACACTGTTTTTTGCCCCCCAATATTACCACCCACGACCATCAACACCCCAAATGGATATTGTGTGGTGTGGTGATGCAGCCACGTGACATGTAGGAGTCTATGGTGGCATACGTGTACCTAATCGGATGATCCCTATATATTGGCCGCATCCAGCCCCACAGCAGAGGAGTAAATGGTCAGCCGGCCCTGGACTACTAGGCTAGTATTACCACCTTATGTCCCTTCTCTCTCTGAGACCTACCTGACCACCAGTCCAGTCCACCTGGTGCTGAGACTGCTCACAGCCTCCCTCGTCGCTCACTAGCCTCGCTCACGGCCACTGAATCTGGATTCCGGGCGGGATGGACCCGGTTGCAGCATCTTTCAGTTCCGGACCGGTCTCCAAGCACTGACACTAGTCAACAGCCTCTGATGTTGATTATGTCACTTGTGTGGACCCGACCGGCATAAGTGTGGTGCCGCATGCCGGGCGTGGCGTGTCATAAACAGTGCACTCACTGCTCAGTCTCACCCCCGGAAACAGATCCAGTGCGCCTGTGCGGCCGATTTGGGAATGGGGAAGGCCGAAAGGGATATGATAATGATTGGATCCTATCAGGGAATGAACTGAACCAACTAAGGAAGGATCATGGAATGTGAATTGCATATACATAATGTATAGACATACAATCAAACACTTTAACATTTATTAAATAAATTCCTCCAAAAAAAATTCAGTTCTGGGAAAAAAAAATCAGGTTCTCAATTATTTATTTTTTGCGGTCGCAGTGGGCGGGGCTAACCTACCTCGCGGCCTACCGGGCATTTGCCCGCTATGCCCGATGTCCAGTCCGGGCCTGCACCGGTACCATTTAAAATAACAAACTCTTGCTTGAAGAAATTAAAAAACTAATATTTTATCACCTCTTTCACTTTACCCTTCCTAGTACTTAGAGTAGGCAAAGAGAATGACTGGGGGGTGGAGCTAAGGGAGGAGCTATATAGACAACTCTGCTGTGGTGCTCTTTGCCACTTCCTGTTAGCAGGAGGATAATATCCCACAAGTAAAGGATGAATCCGTGGACTCGTCTTACCTTTATAGAAGAAATTGTGGTTTTCATAACCCTTTAACTTGACTCTTGTTATCAATAAATAATCAGAGGTTTCACTCTTAAAGGGATATGAAACTCAAAACTTTTTTTTCAAGATTCACATAGAGCATGTAATTTTAAACAACTTAACAATTTACTGCTTTTATCTAATTTGCTTTGTTCTCTTGCTATACTTTGTTAAAAGGAATACTTAGTTGCTGATTGGTGGCTGCAGATCATTGAAAAAAATAATCATTCTTCTCTTGCATCAAAAGTAAGTAATGTTAATGTTAAAGGGACAGTCTAGGCCAAAATAAACTTTCATGATTCAGATAGAGCATGTCATTTTAAACGATTTTTCCAATTTACTTTTATCACCAATTTTGCTTTGTTCTCTTGGTATTCTTAGTTGAAAGCTTAACCTAGGAGGTTCATATGCTAATTTCTTAGACCTTGAAGCCCACCTCTTTTCAGAATGCATTTTAACAGTTTTTCACCACTAGAGGGTGTTAGTTCTTGTATTTCATATAGATAACACTGTGCCCGTGCACGTGAAGTTATCTGGGAGCAGGCACTGATTGGCTAAACTGCAAGTCTGTCAAAAGAACTGAAATAAAGGGGCAGTTTTCAGAGGCTTAGATACAAGATAATCACAGAGGTAAAAAGTGTATTTATATAACTGTGTTGGTCATGCAAAACTGGGGAATGGGTAATAAAGGGATTATCTATCTTTTAAAACAATAAAAATTCTGGTGTAGACTGTCCCTTTAAGTAATGTTAGTATAGTAAATAGTATAAAACTGGAGTCTCCATCAAATAGTAGCATATTATCTTTAACTAAACCAGACAAGGTAATTTTTAGTCTGTTCTATGCAGCTTCAAATACTTTAAACACTGAATATATGTATTATATAGTAAAGCTCAGGTAAACAGGTCTTCTTAAGCTTCTTCCTGGTATGCATTGACTGTAACACATCTACTTATTTAAATCCTCAGTACTCAAAAGACTATGACATGACAAATGTATGCAAGATGTCTGTTTATATCTCATACCCATAGTTATATACAAGCAATAGTGTAATAATAAGATGCTCTAACACATAACAGCATTTTTTTTATACATGTATGTCATCTAGGTCAATTTCCTATATTGATTAATAATTACTATTTATTTTTGGAACAATTGTTTGTATAACTATCAGGGATCTACTAGACCAGGGTTCTTCAAACTATTTTCCCCAAGGCCCAGTGCCATGATACCACATACCTTTGCGACCCTTTTTTTATGCTTGATCTGAACATTTCTGAAGTAATATACAGCAAGATAGCTGCAATTGCTGGCAAGATGACTAAAATGTGTGTGTAATTTATACCTGATTAGTCAAACTTCAAAGTGTTGTAAAAGGTAATAACTCACACACACACACTCTCATACAACACATACACATACACACCACACACACTCTCATACAACACACACTTTAGACACATTCATATAACATACATGCACACTCTCATACAACACACACACATTCTACTACAACACACACAACACTTACTCTCATACAACACACACTACAGACACATTCATATAACATACACGCACACTGTACTACAACACACACACTCTCATACTACACACATACTACACACACATTCTACCACAACACACACACTATAGAGACATTCATACAACACAGTCACACACCACACTTACTCTCATACAACACACACACACCCTCTACTACAACACACACTACAGACGCATTCATATAACACACACACCACACACTCTCATACAACACACACACATACTCTCATACAACACACACACATACTACACACACACTCTACTGCAACACACACACTACAGACACATTCATATAACACACACGAACACCACACACTCTCATACAACACACTCACACAACACACACTCTCATCTAACGCACCACACACACAAGTCACCAGCACCAGCCAGTAAACATGGTGTTGAGACCCAGTAATGGGTCCCAACCCGTGGTTTGAAGAACCCTGTACTAGACATTAATAAATAATATAGGATTTTGTCTTATGGTAATTTTACCTGCATTCCATGCAATATCCATCTTCTTCAGTTGAAGAACCTTGATTTCTAATGCATCTACCTTCTCTGAAATACTATATTTCAGTTAATTATGTCACTCACTTCTGTTCAGTGACTTTCTAAAACAACAAAATGATACCCATGTACAAATGTTCGCTCACATATCCACTGAAGGGCCCTAAGTGAAGTCTACACTGTTCTAACAATAGGTAGAATAATATTGTTATTGATTCGGGTTTATAGCTATGGTAGGAGGAGTAGCCAGTATAACATCAAGGTGAAAAGTCAGAAAAGGAAAGTTTTATCATTGTATGTTTTGGCTTCTGATACGAGGTGCGTTATGATCATAAACTAAGTTATAAAGAACACAAATAACAGAGAACTGGGCACAGCTTAATAAAATATTTTCTTTAATAATCAGAATGATCTGGTTTGTTTTTTTAATTGAAGTCTCAGTTAAAGCAGAATCCCTGCTGTTCAATAAAAATAATCTTATGCATTGAAGCTCCCTGATTTCCCCATCTGCCTTTTCATTTCCAGAGGATTGAATTGTAAAGTCTGAAACTTTTGCATATTTGCCTTCGGATTTGAGCCCCACTGTAATTGCTTTCGGAGGTCATTTTTAAAGCATTCAAATATTTAATTGTAATATTAAATTAAAGGGATATTAAAGGGACAGTAAACACTTTGTAATTACAAGACATTTCTGTTGTGTTGCTATAGAATAAGATATCAGCCAAATCTTAATGGTTTTAAAACAAATTAACATCCCTTTGCAATTATTTTTCAGTAGCCAAACTTCACCTACCATTTGCCTTATTTGGAGGAGCCAATCTGGACAACAAGGCTAGCCACGGTCATAAAATTAGTGTAAAGTACTCTGTTTCGCAGTTATTAGCTAGTGAAAGATATGTAGTATGGTTAGCCTTGAAAAGTCAGCAGGATAAGTTTCATGTCTGAGAAATAGAAGTTGCTCATTTTTCAGAGATAAATTACAATAAAAAGGGGACAAAATAAATATTGAAAATATATTGCAAAGTTGTTTCATTATGCAGAACTAAACATTTTATATAAAAATCTCAAGGTGTTATGAAACTTTCATAATTAAGATAGAGCCTGCATTTTAAACATACTTTCCAATTTACATCTGATATCAAATGTGCCAATTTCTCTTGGAATTCTTTTTTAAAGGAGCAGAAATACACTACTGGGAGCTAGCTAAACACAAGGGGGGAGCCAATGATAAGAGACATGCATGTGCAGCCAACAATCACCAGCTACCTCCCAGTACTATAGTGCTGCTCATGAGCATATCTAGGTATGCTTTTCCAGAAAGAATATCAAGAGAACAAAGCAAATTTGAAAATAGAAGTAAACTGGAAAGTTGGTTAATTTGCATCTGAATCATGACTTTGAGTTTATTGTCCCTTTAGGATTCTGACAATAATATTTTAGTTGTTTTTTTATTAACCCAGGAAATAATTGCATTTAAACATGCACATAAAATAGGAACAGCATTTTTATGCTTCTGAAGAAAGACAAATTGGTTTTAAAAATGTTAAATTCGACTTTTAAAATTTTTAAATGATAAATTACACAACATGAAATGATATAGTTATTTACAAATCTCATTAAAAACTAATATTAAAGGGACAGTCTACACCAGAAATTGTATTGTTTAAAAAGATAGATAATCCCTTTATTACCCATTCCCCAGTTTTGCATAAACAACACAATTATAATACACGTTTTACCTCTGTGATTACCTTGTATCTAAGCCTCTGCAGACTGCCCCCTTATTTCAGTTCTATTGACAGACTTGCATTTTAGCCAATCAGTGCTGACTCCTAGGTAACTCCTCGGGGCTTGAGCACAATCTTATCTATATGGCACACATGAACTACCGTCGTGTAGTAGTGAAAAAAATGTCAAAATGCATTCAGATAACAGGTGGCCTTCAAGGGTTAATACATTTGCATATGAGCCTCCTAGGTTTAGCTTTCAACTAAGAATACCAAGAGAACAAAGCAAAATTGATGGTAAGAATACCAAGACAACAAAGCAAATCATCTAATCATGAAAGTTTAATTTTGACTAGACTGTCCCTTTAAGGGCCAGATTACAAGTGGAGTGCTATATATTGCTAATGTGCGCTGGTATTACAAGTTAATAGCAATGGGAAAGCAAGCGCGCGTTCGCATTGCTGGGAAGCATTGTGCTCACAAGAGCGCTCTACCATAGGCTCCAATGGGTGCCTCGTTCTGATGCTGTCAGACAGTTAATTTTTTTAATATATATGTATATGATCAACAGAGCAAAAAAAGTGGTGGAAAAATCTAGCATCCAAATCATGCACAAACACGATCACATATTCTCAAATGCGCTGACCCAACATGAAAATATGAATGTTTCACATTCCAATGTTCTTCACATAGAAGAATATGCTCTATCTATTCATAAATAAATATTTCTACCTACATCTGATGGTCTTTTTGTGCAATATATATCTATACCTATACCTATATATATATATATATATATATATATATATATATATATATATATATATATATATATATACATATATATATATACATACATACATGATTATATATAGGTATAGATATATATAGATATGTACAGGAATATATATTTATAAATACTTAGAACATATTCTGCTATGTGCAGAACATTTGAATGTGAAATATGTACAGTAAATACATAGTTAAAACCTTTATTAAATATGGATACTGCATAAATATGATTTGACATGTTTTCATCCACTTAAAGGGACACTCAAGTCAAAATTAAACTTTCATGATACAAATAGAGTATGACATTTTAAATAAATGTTGAATTTACTTCCATTAACAAAATGTCTTTTTATATTTACACTTTTAGAGTCAACAAGCCCATTTGGCCAGATGCGATATCTAACTCTTCCATTTTTGTTTTTAATCTTAACTGAGTGCTTGTAAGTGAGTGCTGGACTTCCTCTGTGTGCTGTATTGTCTGAGAGTGCAGTCCCCTTACGTGTTTTGTTGTACAGTTATAGTTTGCGATTTTGAACGTCAATTTAAAAAAAAAAAAAAGAATCCTTAGGTCTTCTAGTTTGCCTCACAAGGATTTTCTAATAATGAACATTATAACTATAAAAATGCCCACTCATATGATAATCGGAATAATTACTATAACCACTATATGGGAGGCAGATCTAATGACCACTATAGTAACCACTCAGACAGAGAATTACCCCATCGTACAAATATACCCATCTGGGAATATAAAGATAAGTGGGAGACACCTGTAAGAAATAGGTATTTACCCCTGGATCCGGATACTGAAAGAAATAGTCGTAGGGAGACTAACACTCCTTTTTTAGTGAACAGCCCTCCAAGGGAGGGCACATCAAAAGATCTCATGAAGAGCAACAAGATGAGTGTATGGGGACAGTATCCACAACAGAAAAACAGAAAAAGACCAATAGAGGAACAAGAGGTAGTGGGATCAACAAAAGAGGCAAAAAGAGGGAGATAACAAAAAATGGAGTCTTTAATATCAGTAGCATTACACTACAAGATGAGGAAACAAAGATTTTGAACTATGGTCTCTCCTTTACCCCTAGTGTGAGGCTAAACAAATTTAATACACACATTCACGTCAAAATTCATTAGAAACCTCACCCTGAAGAGATTCTACATGAAAGGTCCTCTGGAGAGAATCTCTGCTAATAAAGTAAAATCATCAGAAGATAAATTTAGTCACATTAATCTAAAACCAAAATCTACCTTTAATCCTATCTTTGCGAAAGGGAATCACCTTGAGACTTTTGAACAATTGGTACTAAAAGATCTGAAAAATAGCATAGTTTCTTAAAACAAATATGACAAAAAAAGAGACCCTCATTCTAGAAAATCTAAAAAAGAATCAAAAAGTAACCATTAAGCCCGCCGACAAGGGCGGCGGGATTGTAGTAATGGATACAACTTATTATGAAACCGAGGCCCTAAGACTTTTAGGAGACAATAAAACGTATAAAAAACTTGATCTAAACCCCACCAATAAGTTTGCTGCATTACTCAAAAAATTGATAAGAGAAGGCAGAGATTTAGGAATACTAAATGAAAGGGAGGTAGAATACCTGGACCCCAATTATCCAAGGGTCCCGGTATTCTACTACCTCCCAAAAATACATAAAAATCTTTCCCAACCCCCAGGGAGGCCTATTATCTCGGGCATAGGGTCGCTCTCCTCAAATCTCTCACAATATGTGGACACATTCCTGCAAAAATATGTAAGGGGTTTGGACTCATATCTGAGAGACTCTACTCAGGTTCTTAATATCTTAGAACAGGTCAATTGGGAAGATGACTTTATTCTAGTAACTGGGGACATTACGTCCCTATACACGGTAATTGATCATGAGAAAGGAGTCATGGCAGTTAAACAATATCTGGATAGAGATGTGGAGCTAAAATCTGAACAAAAAGAATTTCTGTTAAAGAGTATTTCATTTATCTAAAAAACAATTACTTTATGTATAACAACAAATTTTATTTACAAATAGAAGGTACGGCTATGGGCACGAGGTTCGCACCAAGTTACGCCAACTTATTTGTTGGTAACTGGGAAGAGTCCTTTTTCCAGTTGGGTGGCTATGGTGCGAACCTCGTGCTCTATAGACGTTACATAGATGACGTCTTACTAATATGGAAGGGGTCCGAATCTGAGCTATTGAAATTATTTTCTGATATAAATTTGAATGACAAAGGGCTCAATTTTTCCTTTAACCACAGTTAAGATAGGGTAGTATTCATAGATCTAGAAATAATGGTTATAAATAGCAATTTAGAGACTAAAACACATTTCAAAGAAGTCAACTGTAATAGCTTTATCCATTCAAAAAGCTGTCATCTCCAGCAATGGATAGACAAAATTCCAGTGGGCTAAAGCCTGAGAGTAAGGAAGAACTGCTCCAGGATCTCAGACTTTGACAACCAAATAGAATCCCTGATTTGATAAATTCAAAGATAGAGGCTATGACGATGAGGTCATAAATAAGGCTGTGGTAAGAGCAAGGAACACAGACAGAAAAAGCCTCCTCTCATATAAACAGAAACCCCCTAAAAATGACTCTGAAATAATTAATGTCCCATTCATAACCGAATATAATGTGGACCATAGAATTATGCGAAAAATTCTAAATAAACATTGGCCCATATTAAAAGCCGACTCTATATTAGGAGATTCTCTCCCACAGAAACCAAGAATGATTTTCAAAAAACCCAAAAATGTCAAAACATTACTTGCACCTAGTTCACGTGTAAGAACTCAAAAACCTATCCTCACACAGAAAGATCTACAAGGGGGGAAAATATCGGGTTTTTTTCCCCGCTATTCTTGCAAGGCATGCAAGTATAGTGATAAGAGAAAAATAATACACATCCCAAAATCAGATGAAGAAATTATTATTAAGGACTGTATTAGATGTACTACAAAGGGAATAATTTACATTCTGAGGTGTACATGTAATTTGATATATTTTTGGGAGACCAAACGAATGATTAGGGATAGGATCAGGGAGCATCTACTATGCATTGAGAAAGGAATGGTGGACACTAACTTATATAAGCACTTTAAGTCAATACACAATGGGAACACTAAAGATTTGAGTTATTGGGGAATAATACAGGTGAAGCAGAACTGGAGGGGAGGAAATATAGAAAAAGCTTTGAAAATTAACCCCTTAACGACCGAGGACGTGCAGGGTACGTCCTCAAAAAAAAGGCAGTTAATACCTGAGAACATACCCTGCACGTCCTCGGTTTGGAAAGCAGCTGGAAGCGATCCTGCTCGCTTCCAGCTGCTTTCCGGTTATTGCAGTGATGCCTCGATATGGAGGCATCCTGCAATAACTTTTTTAAGCCATCCGGTGCAGAGAGAGCCACTCTGTGGCCCTCTCTGCACCGGAGATCGGTGGCTCCCTGCGTTGGTGGGTGGGAGCCGGACCGGGAGGCGGGTGGCGGCCATCGATGGCTCTGGTTATGTGCAGGGGGGGCGGGATCGTGGGCGGGGATGAGCGGGGGCGCGCACGGACGCGCGCGCGTGCACGGGAGGGCGGGGGCGGGCGCGTGCACGGGGAGGGAGCGGGTGGGAACCGCTACACTACAGAAAATTTGTTAATAAAAAATGTTTAAATGCCTTAATATTTTTTTTTAAAAAAAAAAAGATCAGCAAGGTGGTGGGGGTTTGTCTGTGTGTGGGGGGAAGCTACACTACAGAAAAAAGCCAAATAAATATAAAAAAAGCACTTTTTTTTTGCAAACTGGGTACTGGCAGACAGCTGCCAGTACCCAAGATGGCCCCCAATGAGGCAGAGGGGATGGTCAGTGAGCGGTTTTGGGGGGGATCAGGGAGGTTGGGGGCTAAGGGGGGGATCCTACACCCTAGCACCCTTTTATTTTAGTACTGGCAGACTTTCTGCCAGTACTTAAGATGGCGGGGACAATTGTGGGGTGGGGGAGGGAAGGGAGCTGTTTGGGAGGGATCAGGGGGTGGGATGTGTCAGGTGGGAGGCTGATCTCTACACTAAAGCTAAAATTAATCCTGCAAGCTCCCTACAAACTCCCTAATTAACCCCTTCACTGCTAGCCAGAATACACGTGTGAGGCGCAGCAGGATTTAGCGGCCTTCTAATTACCAGAAAGCAACGCCAAAGTCAACTATGTCTGCTATTTCTGAACAAAGGGGATCCCAGACAAGTATTTACAACCATTTGTGCCATAATTGCACAAGCTGTTTGTAAATTATTTCAGTGAGAAACCTAAAATTGTGAAAAATTTAACTTTTTTTTCAATTTGATCGCATTTGGCGGTGAAATGGTGGCATGAAATATACCAAAATGTGCCTAGATCAATACTTGGGGTTGTCTACTATACTACACTAAAGCTAAAATTAACCCTACAAGCTCCCTAAAAGCTCCCTAATTAACCCCTTAACTGCTGGGCATAATACACTTGTGGTGCGCAGTGGCATTTAGCGGCCTTCTAATTACCAAAAAGCAACGCCAAAGCCATATATGTCTGCTATTTCTGAACAAAGGGGATCCCAGAGAAGAATTTACAACCATTTATGCCATAATTGCACAAGTTGTTTGTAAATAATTTCAGTGAGAAACCAAAAGTTTGTGACAAAATTTGTGAAAAAGTGAACGATTTTTTGTATTTGATCGCATTTGGCGGTGAAATGGTGGTATGAAATATACCAAAATTGTCCTAGATCAATACTTTGGGATGTCTACTAAAAAAAAAATATATACATGTCAAGGGATATTCAGGGATTCCTGAAAGATATTAGTGTTCTAATGTAACTAGCGCTAATTTTGGAAAAAAGTGGTTTGGAAATAGCAAAGTGTTACTTGTATTTATGGCCCTATAACTTGCAAAAAAAGCAAAGAACATGTAAACATTGGGTATTTCTAAACTCAGGACAAAATTTTGAAACTATTTAGCATGGGTGTTTTTTGGTGGTTGTAGATATGTAACAGATTTTGGGGGTCAAAGTTAGAAAAAGTGTGTTTTTTTTCAATTTTTCCTCATATTTTATATTTTTTTTTATAGTAAATTATAAGATATGATGAAAATAATGGTATCTTTAGAAAGTCCATTTAGTGGCGAGAAAAACGGTATATAATATGTGTGGGTACAGTAAATGAGTAAGAAGAAAATTACAGCTAAACACAAACACCGCAAAAATGTAAAAATAGCCTTGGTCCCAAACGGACAGAAAATGGAAAAGTGCTGTGGTCATTAAGGGGTTAAAGAAGCAGAATTGATTTATAGATATAATACCTTGTGCCCTGCCGGTCTGAACTCTGAATTAGACATTTCTCCATTTCTATTTGATTAAAAATCATTATGTATACATAAACATTACACCATATCACTTAGCAGGTTCTAATGATACTCTTTCTATTCCCCTTTCACCCTTTTCTATTATTCATTGTTTTTATTTATATATAAAGATTATTAATTTTTCTTATTGAATAATCCCTTCTGAGGGAGCTGGAAAAACCAAGTGTAAAACTCCCTAAGATTGTATATATGCTTTTATATATGAGTTGCCTAAGCTAGACTAATGTTGCCAATACCATCTTAAAAGTATGACCACCTTAAAACCAAAGACCGCCTCAGTTCCAATTTCCCAGGTGGAATTTGACCAATGGGAAGCAAGCTACACCTTTAAAAGAAGATACACCTGTTGCAGAATATTCATCTTGAAAAAGCCCTGCAGAGGGAGAAACACGTTGATGTGCTGCAACTGATAAAGACAAGACAAAGACAAGCTTTTACATACAAGCTGAAGTTACTATTTGACATATGAAAAGTGTGCAATACTGCTAACACTGTTAGCCATTTCCAATTTTGCCACTAGACCTGTAACGGGTCATTATTGGACATTACTCTAAACTACATTCCTCAACCTTGTGTTTGGTATCCTGCGTGCTATCTGGCACTAAGTGCAGGAATCTTTTCTTCGATGATCGCTACATTATAGCAAAGAAAGCCAAGTAATACTGCAACTTACTGACCTCGCATTTACACCAATCAGAAGGTGTGTTTAGGACAGCTCCCTCAATAGTGACGTCATTACGGCCGCACAACTAGTCACGGAGAAGACTGAATGTGCACTCGTCGGGTAAGCCCCTGTTTTGCTAGCAAACCAACTTCCGATTGAAATTTCAGTGTGGAATCGGACTATCCTTGCTGTTATTGTGAACTTTGCAATTCAAGTCTAGTCATATATCAAATGGTGGCAACTATATTGTAACTTTTGTTTTTATTTACGGAGACGTCCGTTTTTACATATCACTTAATGTGAATAAATCTTTGTTTATTTAGACATTTATTTACTTTGTTTAATTTCCTATTTAATTTTTTAATAAGTCTCAACGATAATGCACTATATCACCTTTAGCTTTTAGCGCTCCTATCTAGTTTAATCATTTTCTTGTTCATTTTTGCTACCTAGTTAGGGACTCATAGGTATTTTTAGGAGTTTGGTGTACCTTCCTGCGCTCTCTAGTACAACTCTCATATGCTTGTAAGTGAGTGCTGGACTTCCTCTGTGTGCTGTATTGTCTGAGAGTGCAGTCCCCTTACGTGTTTTGTTGTACAGTTATAGTTTGAACGTCAATTTAAAAAAAAAAAAAAAAAAGAATCCTTAGGTCTTCTAGTTTGCCTCACAAGGATTTTCTATTATTAAACAATATTACAGACAGTTACTGAAATTGTAGACATGGATCACATCAGCCATTTTATTTATTATTTTCTGCTACTTTGAGCACAGTGATAATAGTTCCTTCTCCATCCAAAACGAATGTTTATTTCCTTAGTTGCCACACCTTGCTTGAGCCGAGAGTTTCCTGACAGTTCAAAGGAAATATGTATTTCCCTTTAAGATTAATTACTTTAGTAGTTCAATGTTTATCCTTTATTGCACTACAATTTACACCCTCTATACAAACATTACAGGAAACTTCAAACAGTATTTTACAAGACTTCAGACAGCAATTCATTTTAAGTACTACTAGTTTCAATAATCTGTATACTAACACCCTGTCCCCAAAGTATGGGGTTTGAATAGATTATCATCACCACAATTTCATGCCCCCAGTACATAAACTAATAAGGACTAGTAAGTACAGGGCAGAAACAAAAGCAGCACCCATGCACTAACATCATTCACACTAAATGCATTTGCCTTTCAATTTGATGCTGAAATTATAGTTAGTTGGTTAATTTATAAAAACCTAAGCAACTAGACCCCATTACCATTAAACCCCTAACCCTTTATCGCTAAACTATCAGATCCCTAACACAGCTTATTGCAATAATCCCAACGCAACAAAAACCCAAACACTCTAGTCGCCATAACTGCACTGCAAAAACCCTCAATGCAATAATATAATTTATACTTTCCTGATAAAGTAATTTCTTTCATGGTGGTGAATCCACGATCCATTACTCCTGGGCATTGCTCTTCTCTACCACTAGGAGGAGCCAAAGATTTGGCCAAGTATAGTGAGGCAAGAAAAAGGAATAAGAAAATATAAAAAATAACCCTAAAAAACATAAGGGTGGGGTCTAGTGGACTCTCACCACCAAGAAAGAAATTAATTTATCAGGTAAGCATAAATGATCTTTTCTTTCATTCAGGTGGTGATAGTCCATGATTCAATATTCCTGGGAACTAATACCCAAGCTGTGAAGTCCACGAGTAATAACATAAAGGGAGGGATTTTAAAAAAAAAAAAAAATAACTGAGAAATTAATTTTTAATGCACTTTAAAAAAAAAAATCAAACTGAGTAGATTTAGGGGTCGATTTATCAACCCCTTCATCTGCCTACGACTGCAGTTTCTCACAAGAGAACCGTCAGTCCGTATTTATCAGACCGCTGCTTTCCCAACCTTTAGGCACTTCTTAGGTGGCGAATTTCAATCTCACCGGTCTCGTCGGACCGGGGAGATTGATAGCTCCTGCCCTCGCATGATTGGCTGTGTGCGGGTAGGGGGCGGGATTGCAAGCGAGCGCAAAATAGCGCTCGTGTTCAATGCTGAATTCTGGCAGCAGAATTCAGCCCGCCAGAGGCGAGCTGCGGCGGACAGGGGCGCGTATGTGCGCCCCTGTCCGCTGCAGCTTGATAAAAACATAATTTATGCTTACCTGATAAATTCCTTTCTTCTGTAGTGTGATCAGTCCACGGGTCATCATTACTTCTGGGATATTAACTGCTCCCCTACAGGAAGTGCAAGAGGATTCACCCAGCAGAGCTGCATATAGCTCCTCCCCTCTACGTCACTCCCAGTCATTCGACCAAGGACCAACGAGAAAGGAAAAGCCAAGGGTGAAGTGGTGACTGGAGTATAAATTAAAAAATATTTACCTGCCTTAAAACAGGGCGGGCCGTGGACTGATCACACTACAGAAGAAAGGAATTTATCAGGTAAGCATAAATTATGTTTTCTTCTGTTAAGTGTGATCAGTCCACGGGTCATCATTACTTCTGGGATACCAATACCAAAGCAAAAGTACACGGATGACGGGAGGGATAGGCAGACTCTTTATACAGAAGGAACCACTGCCTGAAGAACCTTTCTCCCAAAAATAGCCTCCGATGAAGCAAAGGTGTCAAATTTGTAAAATTTGGAAAAAGTATGAAGCGAAGACCAAGTTGCAGCCTTGCAAATCTGTTCAACAGAGGCCTCATTCTTGAAGGCCCAAGTGGAAGCCACAGCTCTAGTAGAATGAGCTGTAATTCTTTCAGGGGGCTGCTGTCCAGCAGTCTCATAAGCTAAACGAATTATGCTACGAAGCCAAAAAGAAAGAGAGGTAGCGGAAGCTTTTTGACCTCTCCTCTGCCCAGAGTAAATGACAAACAGAGAAGACGTTTGTCGGAATTCCTTAGTTGCCTGCAAGTAAAATTTTAGAGCCCGGACTACATCCAGGTTGTGCAGTAGACGTTCCTTCTTTGAAGAAGGATTTGGGCATAAAGAAGGAACAACAATCTCTTGATTGATATTCCTGTTAGTAACTACCTTAGGTAAGAACCCAGGTTTAGTACGCAGGACTACCTTATCCGAATGAAAAATCAAATAAGGAGAATCACAATGTAAGGCTGATAATTCAGAGACTCTTCGAGCCGAGGAAATAGCCATTAAAAATAGAACTTTCCAAGATAACAACTTTATATCAATGGAATGAAGGGGTTGAAACGGAACGCCCTGTAAAACATTAAGAACAAGGTTTAAACTCCATGGTGGAGCAACAGTTTTAAACACAGGCTTAATCCTGGCCAAAGCCTGACAAAAAGCCTGGACGTCAGGAACTTCTGACAGACGTTTGTGTAACAGAATGGACAGAGCTGAGATCTGTCCCTTTAATGAACTAGCAGATAAACCCTTTTCTAAACCTTCTTGTAGAAAAGACAATATCCTAGGAATCCTAACCTTACTCCAAGAGTAACCTTTGGATTCACACCAATGTAGGTATTTACGCCATATCTTATGGTAAATCTTTCTGGTAACAGGTTTCCTAGTCTGTATTAAGGTACTAATAACTGACTCAGAAAACCCACGTCTTGATAAAATTAAGCGTTCAATTTCCAAGCAGTCAGCTTCAGAGAAGTTAGATTTTGATGTTTGAAGGGACCCTGTATCAGAAGGTCCTGTTTCAGAGGTAGAGACCAAGGCGGACAGGATGACATGTCCACCAGGTCTGCATACCAAGTCCTGCGTGGCCACGCAGGTGCTATTAGAATCACTGATGCTCTCTCTTGTTTGATTCTGGCTATCAATCGAGGAAGCAACGGGAAGGGTGGAAACACGTAAGCCATCCTGAAGTCCCAAGGTGCTGTCAGAGCACCTATCAGGACTGCTCCTGGATCCCTGGATCTGGACCCGTAACGAGGAAGCTTGGCGTTCTGTCGAGACGCCATGAGATCTATCTCTGGTTTGCCCCAACGTCGAAGTATTTGGGCAAAGACCTCCGGATGAAGTTCCCACTCCCCCGGATGAAAAGTCTGACGACTTAAGAAATCCGCCTCCCAGTTCTCCACTCCCGGGATGTGGATTGCTGACAGGTGGCAAGAGTGAGACTCTGCCCAGCAAATTATCTTTGATACTTCCATCATAGCTAGGGAGCTTCTTGTCCCTCCCTGATGGTTGATGTAAGCTACAGTCGTGATGTTGTCCGACTGAAACCTGATGAACCCCCGAGTTGTCAACTGGGGCCAAGCCAGGAGGGCATTGAGAACTGCTCTCAATTCCAGAATGTTTATTGGCAGGAGACTCTCCTCCTGACTCCATAGTCCCTGAGCCTTCAGGGAATTCCAGACGGCACCCCAACCTAGAAGGCTGGCGTCTGTTGTTACAATTGTCCAGTCTGGTCTGCTGAATGGCATCCCCCTGGACAGGTGTGGCCGAGAAAGCCACCATAGAAGAGAATTTCTGGTCTCTTGATCCAGATTCAGAGAAGGGGATAAGTCTGAGTAATCCCCATTCCACTGACCTAGCATGCACAGTTGCAGTGATCTGAGGTGTAAGCGTGCAAAGGGTACTATGTCCATTGCCGCTACCATTAAGCCGATTACCTCCATACATTGAGCCACTGACGGGTGTTGAATGGAATGAAGAGTGCGGCAAGCACTTTGAAGTCTTGATAGCCTGTCCTCTGTCAGGTAAATCTTCATTTCTACAGAATCTATAAGAGTCCCCAGGAAGGGAACTCTTGTGAGTGGAACGAGTGAACTTTTCTTTTCGTTCACCTTCCATCCATGTGACCTTAGAAATGCCAGCACTAACTCTGTATGAGATTTGGCAGTTTGAAAGCTTGAAGCTTGTATCAGAATGTCGTCTAGGTATGGAGCTACCGAGATTCCCCGCGGTCTTAGTACCGCCAGAAGAGCACCCAGAACCTTTGTGAAGATTCTTGGAGCTGTAGCCAATCCGAATGGAAGAGCCACAAACTGGTAATGCCTGTCTAGGAAGGCAAACCTTAGGTACCGGTAATGATCTTTGTGAATTTGTTTAGGATCTTTAAGTCCAGGATTGGTCTGAAAGTTCCCTCTTTTTTGGGAACCACAAACAGATTTGAGTAAAACCCCTGTCCCTGTTCCGATCGTGGAACTGGATGGATTACTCCCATTAACAAGAGCTCTTGTACGCAGCGTAGAAAAGCCTCTTTCTTTGTCTGGATTGTTGACAATCTTGACAGATGAAATCTCTCTCTTGGAGGAGAGTATTTGAAGTCCAGAAGGTATCCCTGAGATATTATCTCTAGCGCCCAGGGATCCTGAACATCTCTTGCCCAAGCCTGGGCGAAGAGAGAAAGTCTGCCCCCCACTAGATCCGATCCCGGATCGGGGGCCCTCAATTCATGCTGTTTTGGGGGCAGCAGCAGGTTTCCTAGTCTGCTTGCCCTTGTTCCAAGACTGGTTAGGTTTCCAGCCTTGTCTGTAGCGAGCAACAGCTCCTTCCTGTTTTGGTGCAGAGGAAGTTGATGCTGCTCCTGCTTTGAAATTACGAAAGGAACGAAAACTAGACTGTCTAGTCTTGGCTTTGGCTTTGTCCTGAGGCAGGGCATGGCCTTTACCTCCTGTAATGTCAGCGATAATCTCTTTCAACCCGGGCCCGAATAAGGTCTGCCCTTTGAAAGGTATATTAAGCAATTTAGACTTAGAAGTAACATCAGCTGACCAGGATTTTAGCCACAGCGCCCTGCGTGCCTGAATGGCGAATCCTGAATTCTTCGCCGTAAGTTTAGTAAGATGTACTACGGCCTCCGAAATTAATGAATTAGCTAGTTTAAGGACTCTAAGCCTGTCCGTAATGTCGTCCAGAGTAGCTGAACCAATGTTCTCTTCCAGAGACTCAATCCAGAATGCCGCTGCAGCCGTGATCGGCGCAATGCATGCAAGGGGTTGCAATATAAAACCTTGTTGAACAAACATTTTCTTAAGGTAACCCTCTAACTTTTTATCCATTGGATCTGAAAAAGCACAGCTATCCTCCACCGGGATAGTGGTACGCTTAGCTAAAGTAGAAACTGCTCCCTCCACCTTAGGGACCGTTTGCCATAAGTCCCGTGTGGTGGCGTCTATTGGAAACATTTTTCTAAATATCGGAGGGGGTGAGAACGGCACACCGGGTCTATCCCACTCCTTAGTAACAATTTCAGTAAGTCTCTTAGGTATAGGAAAAACCTCAGTACTCGTCGGTACCCGCAAAATATTTATCCAACCTACACATTTTCTCTGGTATTGCAACTGTGTTACAATCATTCAGAGCCGCTAACACCTCCCCTAGTAATACACGGAGGTTTTCCAGTTTAAATTTAAAATTTGAAATATCTGAATCCAGTCTGTTTGGATCAGAACCGTCACCCACAGAATGAAGTTCTCCGTCCTCATGTTCTGCCACCTGTGACGCAGTGTCTGACATGGCCCTAATATTATCAGCGCACTCTGTTCTCACCCCAGAGTGATCACGCTTACCTTTTAGTTCTGGTAATTTAGCCAAAACTTCAGTCATAACAGTAGACATATCCTGTAATGTGATTTGTAATGGCCGCCCAGCTGTACTCGGCGCTACAATATCACGCACCTCCCTCTGAGCGGGAGATGTAGGTACTGACACGTGAGGCGAGTTAGTCGGCATAACTCTCCCCTCGTTGTTTGGTGAAATTTGTTCAATTTGTACAGATTGATTTTTATTTAAAGTAGCATCAATACAGTTAGTACATAAATTTCTATTGGGCTCCACTTTGGCATTGCAACAAATGACACAGGTATCATCTTCTGAATCAGACATGTTTAACACACTAGCAAATAAACTTGCAACTTGGAAATACAATTCAAATAGAATAATATTAAAACGTACTGTGCCTTTAAGAAGTACAGAAGATCTATGACAGTTAAAAATTAATAAATTGAAACAGTTATAGCCTCAATCCTTGTAAACAACACAACTTTAGCAAAGGTTTAATCCCATTAGCAAAGATAACAATTTCTGAAAGCAGGAAACAAATTACAGAATAAAAGTTTTTATTTCAGTTAAACTATAATTCTCACAGCTCTGCTGAGAGAAATTACCTCCCTCAAAATAAGTTTTGAAGACCCCTGAGCTCTGTAGAGATGAACCAGATCATGCAGGGAATACAATGAGTTGCTGACTGAAATATTTGATGCATAGTAAAAGCGCCCCTCCCCCACACACACAGCAGTGAGGGAGAACAGAAACTGACAGAAAAAACAGATTTAAGCAACTGCCAAGTGGAAAAATGGTGCCCAAACATTTATTCACTCAGTACCTCAGCAAATGAAAACGATTTTACATTCCAGCAAAAACGTTAAACATAATCTCTAGTTATTAAACAGCTTTATGTCTTTCTTACAGTGTAATTCTAGTGAAGTACCATTCTCCCAGAATACTGAAGTGTAAAGTATACATACATGACATTATATCGGTATGGCAGGATTTTCTCATCAATTCCATTGTCAGAAAATAAAAACTGCTACATACCTCTATGCAGATTCATCTGCCCGCTGTCCCCTGATCTGAAGTTTACCTCACTCCTCAGATGGCCGAGAACAGCAATATGATCTTAACTACTCCGGCTAAAATCATAGCAAAACTCTGGTAGATTCTTCCTCAAACTCTGCCAGAGAGGTAATAACACACTCCGGTGCTATTTTAAAATAACAAACTTTTGATTGAAGATATAAAACTAAGTATAATCACCATAGTCCTCTCACACGACCTATCTAGTTGCTGGGTGCAAGAGAATGACTGGGAGTGACGTAGAGGGGAGGAGCTATATGCAGCTCTGCTGGGTGAATCCTCTTGCACTTCCTGTAGGGGAGCAGTTAATATCCCAGAAGTAATGATGACCCGTGGACTGATCACACTTAACAGAAGAAACAACCCCTTAGGGACAAAATCAGACTGCTCCATCATAGCATATGGCAAAGCAATAAACACTAGAACCCCCTTAAAAGCTCTTGAGGAATGGAAATCACTTACCCTCTCCTAAGCAGCTATTTAAATAAACTCACAGGTAAAATGCATGCTAAGCCAAACTGGTAAACCTAAAAGCTTATGAGTGAAATTCAAACTAAGAGTGCCAAAAAAGCAGATGTACGCAAAACAGCAAGGAATATAGTGTAAAGGATTCTGTCCCAGGGCCATATATATTACCAAATAAATATACAAACTTAAAAAGTGCCCATAACATAGCTATAGAGTGTCTAAAATGTTTAATAAATTATACTTACCAATAGACACTCGTCCACCAGCAAATGATCCATACATAATTTGCAAAGCTGAGCAGGGGGATGACCTCAACCAGATTGCAAAAAATACACTTTATATTAGTAGGAGAGTGTTCAGAGGAACCAGTTTCTGAGACACTAGTTTTAACAGAAGAGGGGACAGAATCAGTATGCTCCTTAATGAACAGAGAAAATACAGACAATGATTTAAACAATACCAGCAGGGTAAATAAAGCAAAAAAATGCACTTAAATATAGCTCTAGACTCGATATATGAAATATGTTGATAGTTTACATTTTACATTCTGTTATAGAAACTAAATTATTGAGCATTATAATTAAGTTCAGCTAAAATACCAGTATATTATGTTTTGACTATGATCGATACGATTTTTAGTTTGACTTTTAACTTACCTATTTGCACTTTGCTGCGATTTTATTTATGTTCTTTAAATTATGTTTTTAATGCACTTAGTGTTTTTATCATCTTGTTTATTTGGTATCATAATTAAAGTTGATAGATTTTTTTATATAGATTTTTTAACTAATACTTCGATTTCAATAATAGGATTGCCAAAATAAATTTAACTGATGCACTATAGATGTCAAAATAGAGACAGGAAACATGTGATGTTTACTTTCTGAGCCCCATTCACCATACCGATCGGGTAAGGTCGAAACCGGAAATACGTAATGTATACACATCCGGTATAGCGAAAACGGTAACCCTAAATAGGAAGAAATTCAGAGGTAAACCATTTCCGATTCGCCTGACATTTGACCTGTATTATTTTGATTTCCTAAATTGAAGATATAAGAGACAAGAGGTAAATATATGAATGGTAAGAATACACATTTGTAAGGAAAATCTAACATAGATCATTTTGAGAAAAATGTTTATGCGGAGATACAAATATAAGGGACATATTACATTTGATACAATAAACTTCCGGTTTGAAAAAACTGGCCATTTTTGGCGCCAAAACAAAAATAAGGTGATTGGTCACCTATAGATATTTAAGGAGCACAAAAACCAGACCATACTGTCTTGAAAAGGGCCCAATACAGGGCCGAAACGCGTTGACAACTTATGGTGAGCTTCTTTTCAATTATTCAAACTTGTTAAAAACATTACTGTGCTATGTTGTTATTGCTTTTCATCTACAGGAATTGAGGATTTACAATCTAAGAGACACATTGGACAACTCCAGACTTTCATCTAACAAATTTTCACTAAGGAATTCACAAAGATACTTTCACACATTAACAAACCCAGGATACCAACACTCAGCATTTGGCTAACCACAGGATTATAATTATTTTTTCACAACAATTTTAATTTTTATTTTTTATTTTAACTTTTTCACATATTTTAACATATCAATTTCACATTCACTACACCGTTTTTTTAGGTTGTACACATCACACATACATGACCTTTTGTATACATTTTTTCACATAATTTGTCACACATTTTTTGGTTTGTGGACACTTTTTTCTTATTGTTATTATTCTTTTGGATTCCACCACCCTCCAGGTGACATATATAATCATGCAATTCTGATGAACTATTTTTTCACCACTTTGGTATTATTTTACTGATTTCATTCAATATTGTTGCTATGTTTTGATACAAGGTTTGATCAATCCTATAATATTCTGTACTGTATATTTTTGTACATTTTTAACATTGCTTTTATTATTATATTATTTGATACACTGTTTTTATGTATAGCATGGATCCATGCATTAAATGTGATAATATTTTTAATAGGGTTTTATTTGTTAAATTATACTCATAGGTTAGTTTATTCCTTTGCCTATTCGCGCATTAGGCGCTCCTTTAGCATATCTTTATCCTGATTTTCACATTATTGGGTAAGCTAGGGACCCTTAGCCTATAGGAGCCATAGGATTTATACTACGTCTAGCGCTGTGAGATATCCTCGTTTCTTCATTATAAATAATGATAGTAAAGAAAACAAAAAAACAAATCTTTGTTTGGAAGTATTTTATTGCCCTTTTTTAAATAAAAACAGCAGTAATAAATTATAATTTTTATTTCTTCATGTACCATATTATTTTACCTTTTTGTTTTCATTAACTAAAATCATTGTACCTAATTCAAACGTTGTTACACATATGCAGTTTTTATAGAAGCCAAATATGCTAAGTTCTGCTTTGTCACAACAAAGTCGTTTCAGTCACAGGATGTATTACGCATTTTGCTTGAGAGTGCAATTTTTAATACAAATAATTTAAATTAAAGGCTTAAATATATTATAAATATGACACATACACAAAACAATGTCCCTTTCTGGAGATTAAATAATCAAATTGCACATTCTTCACAGTTCAATAAAATTACCAATTTCACTTCTAATGTACCAAGCTGAACAAAATGACAAAAAAAGCATTCCATCAGCTACAGGGTACAGTGAAATGCAGCCACCAATTTAATTTGCCAGTTTAGCATTTAAAGTTCTAAAGATATAGGCTGCACACACACGTCTTTGGTACACATAGCACCTTCATTAAAATAAAACATTTTTACAAATTTAAAAATATATAAAAAATTTTAAATAATCAAGGCACAAAGCCCACTCTACACATAAGGTATATGCCCCATTTTCGATTAAAAGTAGGCAAAGGTTACAAGTTATGCAGTAAAACATATCAATTAAATATTTGTTTTGTTTTATTTTATTTATTTTTGTTACTATACCCGAGATATTTTTCTCAGCATTCTACAATAGCATTTATTAATAAAAGCCATTTAAATGGCTATTTAAAAAATCTGTCAATTGTGTTTGTAGAGCTGCTTGTTTTTGCTTTCTTTGATACTGGATTCTGGCTCGCTGCCCCAGATCTGTAAGAAAAAAATATATACACAAATAGATAAATATATAAAGCTAATACGGAATAAGACTTTATAGACATTGATTTATTACATATATTACATTTGATATTACATCTAGCAGATGCTTTGATTAAACCTCGTTTTTAAAAAGTGGATTAGCAAATCACTAACACATAATAATGAAATTAAACATATACTGCATAGGTTAATGAAAAGTAATGTCAGTATTAATATATTCAGTGATTAAATCAGTGTATCAGTACACCCTGAGGCATCACAAAAAAACATAATTTATGCTTACCTGATAAATTTATTTCTCTTGTAGTGTATTCAGTCCACGGATCATCCATTACTTATGGGATATATTCCCTTCCCAACAGGAAGTTGCAAGAGGATCACCCAAAGCAGAGCTGCTATATAGCTCCTCCCCTCACATGTCATATCCAGTCATTCGACCGAAACAACACAAGAAGTGTTGACTGGAGTTTTAATTAAAATTTAGATCTGCCTTAAAAAAGACAGGGCGGGCCGTGGACTGAATACACTACAAGAGAAATAAATTTATCAGGTAAGCATAAAATATGTTTTCTCTTGTTAAGTGTATTCAGTCCACGGATCATACATTACTTATGGGATACCAATACCAAAGCTAAAGTACACGGATGATGGGAGGGACAAGGCAGGAACTTAAACGGAAGGAACCACTGCCTGTAGAACCTTTCTCCCAAAAACAGCCTCCGAAGAAGCAAAAGTGTCAAATTTGTAAAATTTTTAAAAAGTGTGAAGCGAAGACCAAGTTGCAGCCTTACAAATCTGTTCAACAGAGGCCTCATTCTTAAAGGCCCAGGTGGAAGCCACAGCTCTAGTGGAATGAGCTGTAATTCTTTCAGGGGGCTGCTGTCCAGCAGTCTCATAGGCTAAACGTATTATGCTACGAAGCCAAAAGGAGAGAGAGGTTGCCGAAGCTTTTTGACCTCTCCTCTGTCCAGAGTACACGACAAACAGGGAAGAAGTTTGACGAAAATCTTTAGTTGCCTGTAAATAGAACTTCAGGGCACGGACTACGTCCAGATTATGCAAAAGTCGTTCCTTCTTTGAAGAAGGATTAGGACATAATGATGGAACAACAATCTCCTGATTGATATTCCTGTTAGAAACTACCTTAGGTAAAAACCCAGGTTTAGTACGCAGAACTACCTTGTCTGAATGGAAAATCAGATAAGGAGAATCACAATGTAAGGCAGATAACTCAGAGACTCTTCGAGCCGAGGAAATAGCCATCAAAAACAGAACTTTCCAAGATAAAAGCTTAATATCAATGGAATGAAGGGGTTCAAACGGAACCCCTTGAAGAACTTTAAGAACCAAGTTTAAGCTCCACGGAGGAGCAACAGTCTTAAACACAGGCTTAATCCTAGCAAAAAGCCTGACAAAAAACCTGGACGTCTGGAACTTCTGCCAGACGTTTGTGTAAGAGAATAGACAGAGCAGAAATCTGTCCCTTTAACGAACTAGCAGATAAGCCCTTTTCTAAACCCTCTTGTAGAAAGGACAATATCCTAGGAATCCTAACCTTACTCCATGAGTAACTCTTGGATTTGCACCAATATAAATATTTACGCCATATCTTATGGTAAATTTTTCTGGTAACAGGCTTCCGTGCCTGTATTAAGGTATCAATAACTGACTCCGAGAAGCCACGCTTTGATAGGATCAAGCGTTCAATCTCCATGCAGTCAGTCTCAGAGAAATTAGATTTGGATGGTTGAAAGGACCTTGTATTAGAAGGTCCTGCCTCAGAGGCAGAGACCATGGTGGACAGGACGACATGTCCACTAGGTCTGCATACCAGGTCCTGCGTGGCCACGCAGGCGCTATCAGAATCACCGATGCTCTCTCCTGTTTGATCTTGGCAATCAGTCAAGGTAGCAGCGGAAATGGTGGAAACACATAAGCCATGTTGAAAACCCAAGGGGCTGCCAGAGCATCTATCAGCGCCGCTCCCTGGTCCCTGGACCTGGATCCGTAACAAGGAAGCTTGGCGTTCTGGCGAGACGCCATGAGATCCAGTTCTGGTTTGCCCCAACGATGAATCAGTTGAGCGAAGACCTCCGGATGAAGTTCCCACTCCCCCGGATGAAAAGTCTGGCGACTTAGAAAGTCCGCCTCCCAGTTCTCCACGCCTGGGATGTAGATCGCTGACAGGTGGCAAGAGTGAGACTCTGCCCAGCGAATTATCTTTGAGACTTCCAACATCGCTAGGGAACTCCTGGTTCCCCCTTGATGGTTGATGTAGGCCACAGTCGTGATGTTGTCCGACTGAAATCTGATGAAGCTCAGTGTTGCTAACTGAGGCCAAGCTAGAAGAGCATTGAATATTGCTCTCAACTCCAGAATATTTATTGGGAGGAGCTTCTCCTCCTGAGTCCATAATCCCTGAGCCTTCAGGGAGTTCCAGACTGCGCCCCAACCTAGAAGGCTGGCATCTGTTGTTACAATTGTCCAATCTGGCCTGCGAAAGGTCATCCCCTTGGACAGATGGACCCGAGAAAGCCACCAGAGAAGAGAATCTCTGGTCTCTTTATCCAGATTTAGTAGAGGGGACAAATCTGAGTAATCCCCATTCCACTGACTTAGCATGCATAATTGCAGAGGTCTGAGATGCAGGCGTTCAAATGGTACTATGTCCATTGCTGCTACCATTAAGCCGATTACTTCCATGCACTGAGCTACTGACGGGCGTGGAATGGAATGAAGGACACGGCAAGCATTCAGAAGCTTTGATAACCTGGACTCCGTCAGGTAAATCTTCATCTCTATAGAATCTATAAGAGTCCCCAGAAAGGGAACTCTTGTGAGTGGTAATAGAGAACTCTTTTCCACGTTCACCTTCCATCCATGCAACCTCAGAAATGCCAGAACTATCTCTGTATGAGACTTGGCAATTTGAAAACTTGCCGCTTGTATTAGAATGTCGACTAGGTACAGAGCCACCGCTATGCCTTGCGGTCTTAGCACCGCTAGAAGTGAGCCCAGAACCTTTGTAAAAATTCTCGGGGCCGTAGCTAACCCGAAGGGAAGAGCTACAAACTGGCAATGCCTGTCTAGAAAGGCAAATCTTAGGTACCGATAATGATCTTTGTGAATCGGTATATGAAGGTAGGCATCCTTTAAGTCTACTGTGGTCATGTATTGACCCTCTTGGATCATGGGTAGGATGGTTCGAATAGTTTCCATTTTGAATGATGGAACTCTTAGGAATTTGTTTAAGATTTTTAGGTCCAAGATTGGTCTGAAGGTTCCCTCTTTCTTGGGAACCACAAACAGATTTGAGTAAAAACCTTGCCCTTGTTCCGTCCGCGGAACTGGGTGGATCACCCCCATTACTAAGAGGTCTTGTACTCAGCGTAGAAATGCCTCTTTCTTTATTTGGTTTGCTGATAACCTTGAAAGATGAAATCTCCCTTGTGGAGGAGAAACTTTGAAGTCCAGAAGATATCCCTGAGATATGATCTCCAACGCCCAGGGATCCTGGACATCTCTTGCCCAAGCCTGGGCGAAGAGAGAAAGTTTACCCCCCACTAGATCCGTTTCCGGATAGGGGGCCCTCTCTTCATGCTGTCTTAGGGGCAGAAGTAGGTTTTCTGGCCTGCTTGCCCTTGTTCCAGGACTGGTTAGCTTTCCAGCCCTGTCTAACGAGCAACAGTTCCTTCCTGTTTTGGAGCGGAGGAAGTTGATGCTGCTCCTGCCTTGAAGTTACGAAAGGCACGAAAATTAGACTGTTTGGCCTTTGATTTGGCCCTGTCCTGAGGAAGAGTATGACCCTTACCTCCAGTAATGTCAGCAATAATTTCTTTCAAGCCGGGCCCGAATAAGGTCTGCCCCTTGAAAGGAATATTAAGCAATTTAGATTTAGAAGTCACGTCAGCTGACCAGGATTTAAGCCATAGCGCTCTGCGCGCCTGGATGGCGAATCCGGAGTTCTTAGCCGTTAGTTTGGTTAAATGTACAACGGCATCAGAAACAAATGCATTAGCTTTAAGCTTGTCCATAATCTCATCCAATGGAGCTGTGCGAATGGCCTCTTCCAGAGACTCAAACCAGAATGCCGCAGCAGCAGTGACAGGCGCAATGCATGCAAGGGGCTGTAAGATAAAACCTTGTTGAACAAACATTTTCTTAAGGTAACCTTCTAATTTTTTATCCACTGGATCCGAAAAAGCACAACTATCCTCCACCGGGATAGTGGTACGTTTAGCTAAAGTAGAAACTGCTCCCTCCACCTTAGGGACCGTCTGCCATAAGTCTCGTGTGGTGGCGTCTATTGGAAACATTTTCCTAAATATCGGAGGAGGGGAAAAGGGCACACCGGGTCTATCCCACTCCTTGCTAATAATCTCTGTAAGCCTTTTAGGTATAGGAAAAACGTCAGTACACACCGGTACCGCAAAGTATCTATCCAGCCTACATATTTTCTCTGGAACTGCAACCGTGTTACAATCATTCAGAGCCGCTAATACCTCCCCTAGCAATACACGGTCTCCCTGGATCAGATCCGTCACCCACAGAATGAAGCTCTCCGTCCTCATGTTCTGCAAATTGTGACGCAGTATCGGACATGGCTCTCACATCATCAGCGCGCTCTGTCCTTAACCCAGAGCTATCGCGCTTGCCTCTTAATTCTGGCAATTTAGATAATACCTCTGTCATAACAGCAGCCATGTCTTGCAAAGTGATTTGTATGGGCCTCTCTGATGTACTTGGCGCCACAATATCACGCGCCTCCTGAGCGGGAGGCGAAGGTACTGACACGTGAGGAGAGTTAGTCGGCATAACTTCCCCCTCGTTGTCTGGTGATAATTTCTTTACAGATAAAGATTTTAGAACTTTTATTCAAAGTGACATCAATACACCTAGTACACATATTTCTATGGGGCTCCACATTGGCCTTCAAACATAGTGAACAAACAGATTCATCTGTGTCAGACATGTTTAAACAGACTAGCAATGAGACTAGCAAGCTTGGAAAATCCTTTCAAATAAGTTTACAAGCAATATAAAAAACGCTACTGCGCCTTTAAGAAGCACAAAAAATTGTCACAGTTGAAATAACAATGAACCAAATCAGTTATAGCAACCACATTTTCACAGTAAATGTATTAAGTTAGCAAAGCATTGCACCCACTAGCAAATGGATGATTAACCCCTTAATACCCAAAACGGATAATCAATTTAACAATTAACGTTTTTATCACAGTCAAACACACTGTCACAGGTCTGCTGTGACTGATTACCTCCCTCAAAATGAATTTTGAAGACCCCTGAGCTCTCTAGAGACGTCCTGGACCAAGGAGGAAGAAGCAGGAAGACTGTGACTGAATTTTTACTGCGCAAAAAAGCGCTAAAATAGGCTCCTCCCACTCATATTACAACAGTGGGAAACCTCAGTTAACCGTTTCTATGCAGAAATATACGACAGCCATGTGGAAAAAATCATGCCCCAAAAGATTTATCACCAAAGTACCTCACAAAAACGAATAACATGCCAGTAAACGTTTTAAACATACATTTTAAAAGTTAGGTAGTGTTATTAATAAGCCTGCTACCAGTCGCTTCTACTGCAGTTAAGGCTCATACATTACTTCAGTATTAACAGTATTTTCTTAGTCAAATTCCATTCCTTAGAAAATTACTTATTGCACATACATTCATCAGCCTGATACCAGTCGCTACTGCATTTAAGACTGTACTTACATTACATCGGTATCAGCAGTATTTTCTTAGTCAATTCCATTCCTTAGAAAAATATTCTACTGCACATACCTCATCTGCAGGGGACCCCCATGCTATTCCCTTTCTGAAGTTACCCCACTCCTCAGAATGTGCGAGAACAGCCAGTGGATCTTAGTTACTTCTGCTAAGATCATAGAAAACGCAGGCAGATTCTTCTTCTAAATACTGCCTGAGAGAAAAAAACAGCACACTCCGGTGCCATTTAAAATAACAAACTTTTGATTGAAGAAATAATTAAGTATAAAAAACTCCACTCTATAATTAAGTATAAAAAACTCCACTCTCCTCTCACACCTTCCTACTATGTTAGTTGCAAGAGAATGACTGGGTATGACATGTGAGGGGAGGAGCTATATAGCAGCTCTGCTTTGGGTGATCCTCTTGCAACTTCCTGTTGGGAAGGGAATATATCCCATAAGTAATGGATGATCCGTGGACTGAATACACTTAACAAGAGAAAATAAAGCAAAGGGTCAAAAGATGCCACAGAGCTTGTATAGTTTTTGTCTCGACTATAAATATGAAACCTTTAGAGATCTTAGACAAACGTTTTGTAATATTGCCTCCACACACTTGTTAGTTTACAGAATTTTATTTTTAAATCATTGTATTATAAGGTAGAAGAAATCCACAACACATCAAAACTGGCAGCACAGAGATTTGGCAGCCCTGGCACTGTCCATCACCAAAGTGCCCAGTTGTATTATATTAATGGAATCTTTTATGGGTAACAGGCAACATATAGAATAAAATTGTGGTATTTTAAGGTTAGCTTATTTCATTTCAAATTAGTAAACAAATGTACTAACATCCTCAAAAATATATTCACAGTGTCACAAGGATTTTCAAAAGTATGCTTCAGAGAAATAATACATCAGAAAGCATTGGGTACCACTGATTTAGCAGATCAAACTCAAACTGAAAGGCCGATAACAAAAAAGAGAACAAGATTTACCTTTTGTTATGAAGTATGTGCCTTTTATGGTAAAAAAAATCTTCAAAAAATAAATAAAAAAATGAACCTGATGAATCACATCTGCCCATGCATACATGCCACACCATACTGGAGCATATATTGCATACCTTCCATGTGTGGCTAGGTATTAGGAAATCAGGAGTTTTAGGGGGGTGTCACCACTTTGTAGTTGGGATTATGATGGAGAGGGTGTGATATTAAAAAGATACAAAAACATAACAGCCTAAACAAATCTAGTACAGGAGGAAGAGGGCCCTACTCCCAAGAGCTTACAGTCTATAGGTTTAGGGTGCAGAGACAAAAGGTTTGGGGTAGCTTGTCACATGTATTGTAGTTACAGCAGTGAGTCACCATATAGTCCAAAGCTGTGCTACAATGGGTTGCTTTCCAAACAAAAACAAAATGACACTATTTTGTAAAACCTGAAAAAGCATAAATAATATTAAAACCCTTTAAAGAACCACCGTGTTTTACACAATGTATGGAAAAAAGTCTGCAACTGCAATAAGGCACCACACATGGACTAAATCCCGGATGTGAAAAAAACTTTAACCCACCAGGTTGTTAAACTCCCTCAAAAGAGACCTCTCCTATTTTGAACATAAGGGCAATACATTACAATGTTGTAGAGTCCTACATACCTATTTTTTATTGTTGACTACAAAAATTTAAATAAAGAAAATATATATAAAAAACACTACAAAGAATGTGTGCCAAACTTATCAGACAATGATTCTAGCATACTGTAAAGCAGTGTTTCCCAACTCCAGTCCTCAGGGTCCTTAATTTATTGTATCTATACTAGAGCACAGGTCAACTGATCAGCTGATGGGTGAACTGATTATTTCACCTGTGCTCTAGTTAGGATATAATGAATATGTGGCCTGTTAAGAGCCCTGAGGACTGGGTTTGGGAAATACTGCCTTAAAGGCAGCCTCACAAGGCTTTCAGATAACACACGCAAAATTAAAGGGATGTCAAACATTCTGTTTCATTGTTGAATTACACTGAATACAATTTTTTTCTTTCATGATTCAGATAGAGCATGAAATTTTAAACAACTTTCTAATTTACTCCTATTATCAACATATCTACGTTCTCTTGCTATCTTTATTTGAAAAAGAAAGTCCAGAACCTTGGACAGAACTTGTTTATTGGTGGATGAATTTATCCACCAATCAGCAAGAACAACCCAGGTTTTTCACCAAAATGGGCCGGCATCTAAACTTACATACTTGCTTTTCAAATAAAGATAACAAGACAACGAAGAACATTTGCTAATAGGAGTAAATTAGAAAGTTGCTTAAAATTGCATGCTCTATCTGAATCACAAAACAAAAATTTGGGTTCAGTGTCCCTTTAATATAAAGCATTACAATATGTATTATTCATCTATATGAATGGATTTTACCTTTTATTTATTTTTTACACTACATTTGTGCAGTGTCTTTTACTTCCTGTCAGAGCCCTACAAGGCGGAGGAGGCCTTTGCAGGAAGGTTTATCTTAGTCTGATGTCATAAAACTTCAAGGCTAATGAATAGACTAGATAACAGGGAGTCAGATTGGCTCATGCCCAGAACTGACAGAGTTAAACGTAGGTTTTCAAAATTCTCCACTCATCACACTGGGTGGTGGTGGTGGGGGGGGGGTTACACTGAGAATTTCGAAGTGCTGATTTTTTAAGAAATCAAGTAAGTTGTTTGCTGTTTGTTTTTATGTTCATTTTGATTTAACTTGTTTCTTTTTTTATCAACAGAGCATTGTTTAATATCCCTTTAAGTGACAATAAGAATGCCACTGTACTAAGCGGATCACTGTATCAAGTGTAAATTAGGTATAAAATTGTGCCATCTATGAGCTATCTGGATAAAACCTGCATGTACTGTGAAACTTTTTTCTCTTACTAAATGTGCATGGTTACTAAAACTTAACAAGCCAGGATTCCAGAATCTTCACTGAGTATTAATCTTGGAAAATCAGCCATATGCTGTTGGAGTCAACCTAAAATCTTTATACTTAAAGGGATACCGAACCCGAGTTTTTTCTTTCATGATTCAGATAGAGCATGCAATTTTAAGCAAGTTTCAAATTTACGCCTATTATGCATTTTTCTTCGTTCTCTTGGTATCTTTATTTGAAAAAGCAGGAGCACAGGAGCAGGCCTATTTTTGGTTCAGCACCTGGGTAGCGCTGGTTGATTGGTGGTTACATTTAGACACCAATCAGAAAGCACTATCCAGGTTCTGAACCAAAGATGGGCTGGCTAGTAAGCTTACATTCCTGCTTTTTGAAATAAAGTTTCCAAGAGAATGAAGAAAAATTACTAACAATTGCAAGCTGGAAAAAACATAATTTATGCTTACCTGATAAATTTATTTCTCTTGTAGTGTATCCAGTCCACGGATCATCCATTACTTGTGGGATATTCTCCTTCCCAACAGGAAGTTGCAAGAGGATCACCCACAGCAGAGCTGCTATATAGCTCCTCCCCTCACTGCCATATCCAGTCATTCGACCGAAACAAGACGAGAAAGGAGAAACCATAGGGTGCAGTGGTGACTGTAGTTTAATTAAAATTTAGACCTGCCTTAAAAGGACAGGGCGGGCCGTGGACTGGATACACTACAAGAGAAATAAATTTATCAGGTAAGCATAAATTATGTTTTCTCTTGTTAAGTGTATCCAGTCCACGGATCATCCATTACTTGTGGGATACCAATACCAAAGCTAAAGTACACGGATGATGGGAGGGACAAGGCAGGAACTTAAATGGAAGGAACCACTGCCTGTAGAACCTTTCTCCCAAAAACAGCCTCCGAAGAAGCAAAAGTGTAAAATTTTGAAAATTTTGAAAAGGTGTGAAGCGAAGACCAAGTTGCAGCCTTGCAAATCTGTTCAACAGAGGCCTCATTTCTAAAGGCCCAGGTGGAAGCCACAGCTCTAGTAGAATGAGCTGTAATCCTTTCAGGGGGCTGCTGTCCAGCAGTCTCATAGGCTAAGTGTATTATGCTCCGAAGCCAAAAGGAGAGAGAGGTTGTCGAAGCTTTTTGACCTCTCCTCTGTCCAGAGTAAACGACAAACAGGGCAGATGTTTGACGAAAATCTTTAGTAGCCTGTAAGTAAAACTTCAAGGCATGGACTACGTCCAGATTATGCAAAAGACGTTCCTTCTTTGAAGAAGGATTAGGACACAATGATGGAACAACAATCTCTTGATTGATATTCCTGTTAGAAACCACCTTAGGTAAAAACCCAGGTTTGGTACGCAGAACTACCTTGTCTGAATGAAAAATCAGATAAGGAGAATCACAATGTAAGGCAGATAACTCAGAGACTCTTCGAGCCGAGGAAATAGCCATCAAAAACAGAACTTTCCAAGATAAAAGTTTAATATCAATGGAATGAAGGGGTTCAAACGGAACTCCCTGAAGAACTTTAAGAACCAAGTTTAAGCTCCACGGGGGAGCAACAGTTTTAAACACAGGCTTAATCCTAACCAAAGCCTGACAAAATGCCTGGACATCTGGAACTTCTGCCAGACGCTTGTGCAAAAGAATAGACAGAGCAGAGATCTGTCCTTTTAAAAAACTAGCTGATAAGCCTTTGTCCAAACCCTCTTGGAGAAAGGACAATATCCTAGGAATCCTAACCTTACTCCATGAGTAACTCTTGGATTCACACCAATAAAGATATTTACGCCATATCTTATGGTAGATTTTCCTGGTGACAGGCTTCCGAGCCTGTATTAAGGTATCAATGACTGACTCGGAGAAGCCACGCCTTGATAGAATCAAGTGTTCAATCTCCATGCAGTCAGTCTCAGAGAAATTAGATTTGGATGATTGAAAGGACCCTGTATTAGAAGGTCCTGCCTCAGAGGCAGAGTCCATGGTGGAAGAGATGACATGTCCACTAGGTCTGCATACCAGGTCCTGCGTGGCCACACAGGCGCTATCAGAATCACCGATGCTCTCTCCTGTTTGATTTTGGCAATCAGTCGAGGGAGCAGAGGAAACGGTGGAAACACATAGGCCAGGTTGAAGAACCAAGGAGCTGCTAGAGCATCTATCAGCGTTGCTCCCGGGTCCTTGGACCTGGATCCGTAACAAGGAAGCTTGGCGTTCTGGCGAGAAGCCATGAGATCCAGTTCTGGTTTGCCCCAACGATGGACCAGTTGAGTAAACACCTCCGGATGGAGTTCCCACTCCCCCGGATAAAATGTCTGACGACTTAGAAAATCCGCCTCCCAGTTCTCTACGCCTGGATGTGGATCGCTGACAGGTGGCAAGAGTGAGACTCTGCCCAGCGAATTATCTTTGAGACTTCTAACATCGCTAGGGAACTCCTGGTTCCCCCTTGATGGTTGATGTAAGCCACAGTCGTTGTCCGACTGAAATCTGATGAACCTCAGTGTTGCTGAGGCCAAGCTAGAAGAGCATTGAATATTGCTCTTAACTCCAGAATATTTATTGGGAGGAGTTTCTCCTCCTGAGTCCACGATCCCTGAGCCTTCAGGGAGTTCCAGACTGCGCCCCAACCTAGAAGGCTGGCATCTGTTGTTACAATCGTCCAATCTGGCCTGCGAAAGGTCATACCCTTGGACAGATGGACCCGAGAAAGCCACCAGAGAAGAGAATCTCTGGTCTCTTGATCCAGATTTAGTAGAGGGGACAAATCTGAGTAATCACCATTCCACTGACTTAGCATGCATAATTGCAGCGGTCTGAGATGCAGGCGCGCAAATGGCACTATGTCCATTGCCGCTACCATTAAGCCGATTACTTCCATGCACTGAGCCACTGACGGGCGTGGAATGGAATGAAGGACACGGCAAGCATTTAGAAGTTTTGATAACCTGGACTCCGTCAGGTAAATTTTCAACTCTACAGAATCTATAAGAGTCCCTAGGAAGGAGACTCTTGTGAGTGGTGATAGAGAACTCTTTTCCACGTTCACTTTCCACCCATGCGACCTCAGAAATGCCAGAACTATCTCTGTATGAGATGGATCACTCCCATTACTAGGAGGTCTTGCACACAGCTTAGGAATGCCTCTTTCTTTATCTGGTTTGCTGATAACCTTGAAAGATGAAATCTCCCTTGTGGAGGAAAAGCTTTGAAGTCCAGAAGATATCCCTGAGATATGATCTCCAACGCCCAGGGATCCTGAACATCTCTTGCCCACGCCTGGGCGAAGAGAGAAAGTCTGCCCCCCACTAGATCCGTTTCCGGATAGGGGGCCGTTCCTTCATGCTGTCTTGGGGGCAGCAGCAGGCTTTCTGGCCTGCTTGCCCTTGTTCCAGGACTGGTTAGGTTTCCAGGCCTGTCTGGAATGAGCAACAGTTCCCTCTTGTTTTGAAGCGGAGGAAGTTGATGCTGCTCCTGCCTTGAAATTTCGAAAGGCACGAAAATTAGACTGTTTGGCCTTTGATTTGGCCCTGTCCTGAGGAAGGGTATGACCCTTGCCTCCAGTAATCTCAGCAATAATTTCCTTCAAGCCAGGCCCGAATAAGGTCTGCCCCTTGAAAGGAATGTTGAGTAATTTAGACTTTGAAGTCACGTCAGCTGACCAGGATTTAAGCCATGGATGGCGAATCCGGAATTCTTAGCCATTAGTTTAGTCAAATGAACAATGGCATCAGAAACAAATGAGTTAGCTAGCTTAAGCGTTCTAAGCTTGTCAATAATTTCATTCAATGGAGCTGTCTGGATGGTCTCTTCCAGGGCCTCAAACCAGAATGCCGCCGCAGCAGTGACAGGCGCAATGCATGCAAGGGGCTGTAAAATAAAACCTTGTTGAATAAACATTTTCTTAAGGTAACCGTCCAATTTTTTATCCATTGGATCTGAAAAAGCACAAATGTCCTCAACCGGGATAGTGGTACGCTTTGCTAAAGTAGAAACTGCTCCCTCCACCTTAGGGACCGTCTGCCATAAGTCCCGTGTAGTGGCGTCTATTGGAAACATTTTTCTAAATATAGGAGGTGGGGAAAAGGGCACACCGGGTCTATCCCACTCCTTGCTAATAATTTCTGTAAGCCTTTTAGGTATAGGAAAAATGTCAGTACACACCGGCACCGCATAGTATCTATCCAGCCTACACAATTTATCTAGAATTGCGACTGTGTTATAGTCATTCAGAGCAGCTAATACCTCCCCAAGCAATACACGGGGGTTCTCAAGCTTAAATTTAAAAATAGAAATCTCTGAATCAGGTTTCCCCGAGTCAGAGATGTCACCCACAGACTGAAGCTCTCCGTCCTCATGTTCTGCATATTGTGACAGTATCAGACATGGCTCTAACAGCATTTGCGCGCTCTGTATCTCTCCTAACCCCAGAGCTATCGCACTTGCCTCTTAATTCAGGCAATCTAGATAATACCTCTGACAGGGTATTATTCATGATTGCAGCCATGTCCTGCAAGGTAATCGCTATGGGCGTCCCTGATGTAATTGGCGCCATATTAGCTTGCGTCCCCTGAGCGGGAGGCGAATGGTCTGACACGTGGGGAGAGTTAGTCGGCATAACTTCCCCCTCGACAGAACCCTCTGGTGATAATTCTTTTATAGATAAAGACTGATCTTTACTGTTTAAGGTGAAATCAATACATTTAGTACACATTCTCCTATGGGGCTCCACCATGGCTTTCAAACATAATGAACAAGTAGGTTCCTCTGTGTCAGACATGTTTAAACAGACTAGCAATGAGACTAGCAAGCTTGGAAAACACTTTAAAACAAGTTTACAAGCAATATAAAAAACGTTACTGCGCCTTTAAGAAACACAGATTTTCCCAAATTTTGAAATAACAGTGAAAAAATGCAGTTACACTAACGAAATTTTTACAGTGTATGTAATAAGTTAGCAGAGCATTGCACCCACTTGCAAATGGATGATTAACCCCTTAATACCAAAAACGGAATAACAAATGACAAAAACGTTTTTTAAACAGTCACAACAACTGTCACAGCTCTACTGTGGCTTTTTACCTCCCTCAATACGACTTTTGAAGCCTTTTGAGCCATTCAGAGAAGTCCTGGATCATGCAGGAAGAAGCTGGATGTCTGTGTCTGTAATTTTTGCTGTGCAAAAAAACACTAAAATAGGCCCCTCCCACTCATATTACAACAGTGGGAAGCCTCAGGGAACTGTTTCTAGGCAAAATTCAAGCCAGCCATATGGAAAAAACTAGGCCCCAATAAGTTTTATCACCAAACATATGTAAAAAACGATTAAACATGCCAGCAAACGTTTTAAAATACACTATTATAAGAGTATGTATCTCTATTAATAAGCCTGATACCAGTCGCTATCACTGCATTTAAGGCTTTACTTACATTACTTCGGTATCAGCAGCATTTTCTAGCAAATTCCATCCCTAGAAAAATATTTTAACTGCACATACCTTATTACAGGAAAACCTGCACGCTATTCCCCCTCACAGAATATGTGAGAACAGCAAAGGATCTTAGTTACTTCTGCTAAGATCATAGAAAACGCAGGCAGATTCTTCTTCTAAATACTGCCTGAGATAAACAGTACACTCCGGTACCATTTAAAAATAACAAACTTTTGATTGAAGAAATAAACTAAGTATAAAACACCACAGTCCTCTTACGACCTCCATCTTAGTTGAGAGTTGCAAGAGAATGACTGGGTATGGCAGTGAGGGGAGGAGCTATATAGCAGCTCTGCTGTGGGTGATCCTCTTGCAACTTCCTGTTGGGAAGGAGAATATCCCACAAGTAATGGATGATCCGTGGACTGGATACACTTAACAAGAGAAAATAAAACAATTGTACTAGAATTTAAAAACAAAGCATAATTCCAGACTTTGAAAGCACAAAATTCATGTAGTATGTTGTACCGCTTATAAACAAAGGTTATCTTAAAGGGCCATAATATCCAAATGTTTAAACACTTGAAAGTGATGCAGCATAGCTGTAAAAAGCTGACTAGAAAATATCTCCTGAACATCTCTACGTAAAAAAGAAAGATATTTTACCTCAAAAGTTCCTCAGTAGCCACCTCCCATTGTAAAGGATTTCTAAGCAGCATTTTAGTGTGTCTGTCCTGGGACATCTGAAGGGATGAGCATCGTGCACTCTCATCTTATTTCACCAATCAGGTAAAGGAAGTTTACAATGAAATCTCATGAGAGTCAAGTCAAATCTCATGAGATCACAGTAAAAGTTCATGACCTCAGCACTGCTGATGCTGATTGGCTGCTGTTCATTTCTTCATTTTTTTTAATTTTCTTACCTGCAGCTGGGAGCAGTTGAGTATAACTTTTTAAACAGAACTTACTCTGCTGAGCTGAGGAGATTGTGAGGTAAAATATCTTCCTTTTTTACATAGAGATGCTCAGGTGCTATTTTCCTGTCAGCTTTTTACAGTTATACTGCATCAGTTTCAAGTGATTTAGGATATGAGTATTATGTCCCTTTAATCAAATTTAAAAGAACAGTTTACCCTAAATTTGTCTCCCATTTAATTTGTGCATAATGATTCATTTTACCTGAGTGAGTGTAGTAAACTGTTGAGAAATAACGACTTTACCTTTATTTTGACATTTGAAAAAGCTGATTTAGCATGAGATACCTATACTGAAACTTAAAGGGACAGTAAAGTAAAAAAAAAAAAACTTTCATGATTTAAATAGGGCATGCAATTTTAAACAACTTTCCAATTTACTTTTATTACCAATTTTGCCATGTTCTCTTAGTCGAAAGCTAAACCGAGGAGGTTCATATGCTAATTTATTAGACCTTGAAGGCCGCCTCTAATCTTAAAGCATTTTGACAGTTTTTCACCACTAGAGGGTGTTAGTTCATGTGTTTCACATAGATAACATTGAGCTCAGGCACGTGAAGCTCCTAGGAGTCAGCACTGATTGGCTAAAAATGCAAGTCTGTCAAAAGAACTGAAATAAGGGGGCAGTTTGCAGAGGCTTAGATACAAGGTAATCACAGAGGTAAAAAGTATATTATTATAACTGTGTTGGTTATGCAAAACTGGGGACTGGGTAATAAAGGGACTATCTACATTTTTAAACAACAACAATTCTGGAGTTTACTGTCCCTTTAATAAACCCCTTAAAGCCAGTGCTGTACTCTGCACGGTTCTAGTCGTTTAGCCTGTAGGGACCAGCTTCATACCCTGGGCTGTGTCGGTGCACCCTTGCTATTTCTGTATGCCTCAGGAGTGAAGCAGTGCAGAAATAGCGCAATGGAGGACACCCCAGGCTAGCGATCGAAGGGACAGGAATTGTTCCTGTGATCCCATGCCTGTCAGTGGGGTGCCTCCATTGTATCACATGCTGCTGTTGGAAGCCTGCATGTGAGGCTAGCCAGCAGCAGTACAGTAGCTGCGAAAAATGACAGTTACTGTGTATACTATCACTGTGACAGCCAGTCACAGTGATTGTATACTTAAAACGGAGCCTAGGGGGGCTGAGCCTGACTGAGCTTGGTGATGGCTGCTTAGTTCCCAAGCTCTGTGCTGCAAACATTAAAAAGCCAGTATTATAACAATATATTGCAAGCCAAGACCACAGGATTAAAGCTGCAAGAGTGTCTTAACTGGCACAAGAGAAATATGTGATACTTGCACAATTCAGGAACGCTTTCTACACTTTAATACCCCATTGAGGATATTCGCGCCAAAGCAGCATGCAGGAAAGAAGGCGCAAGTCCCGGTAGCTCAACCTGTCTCTCAACGGAGACGCCTCATACCCTGCAATCTCTCCCAGCGACTTACATCTGGAGGAGCCGACATCCATAACGCGCTACACCCGTGAGGCACTTTGAGCGCTGGAGGGATTTTAGAGCCGCTTCTCCCCGGCCCTAACGGGACTCCCAGGTAGGCCGCGAAAGCGGAAGGATATAATGGAGCAGAGCGGGTGAAGACTGCGACACGCAGCATATAATAGAAAAGCCTGGGGGGCGAAAAGATAGCTACATGAATAAAGCGGCAAGACAGGTGAAGTGATTACAGGGTCTTGTGAACTCAAGTAGTAACACATGGAACCGCCATATTAACATTGGAGGAGGCGAGGGGGTACAACTGATACCTAAGTGGGGATGGGGATATACCTATCATAAAGTTATTAGCAGTCTAAAGGATATATAAAGGACTGAAAAGAGGCTGATATTTTATACCCTGGGTAAAGTTGCTAAGTAGTTTCAACCATTTAAGTTTATAGAGGCCTGGTAAAGGCGCAATTACCCTACAGTATAACAGTGCTGAGAAGGATAAAAGGTATACAGAGGAGGGGACAAAAAGGAAAGACAATTCTGACACACAATAGGAGCTGCAGCTTCAATTAATTCATGCAAATGTGAAGGTAAAATTGAGTTAGGCTGTCCTACCCTTTCACCTACTTCCACTAACTAACTCTTGTGCTCACCAATTTGTACTGGGGACTTTGAATCTGGGACTTGGCTATCCCTGAGTGTTTTTTTCTCTTCTCTATCTTGGCTATTATGTCAGCTAGAAGACCACCTAGAGGAGAAAAGATACACAAATCTACAACAGTGAGCTCCTTTTTTAAACCCTCTAAGCAATCTAAGAACTCAGAATCACTAGCAATGGAGGACACAGGAGACTCAGAAACTGAATCTGCACCCTCCATTACAGATGTGGACAAGCATCCAGCGACAAAAGCTGACCTCAAAAACCTAATTTCTAAGCAAGATTTCGCTAACAACTTTGAAAAGTTATGGGAAAAAATGGACACTATGCATAATGCTGTAACTTCTAGTCTCACAGATATACGATCTGACCTAGCTGATTTGGGAGGCAGAATAGATGCTCTGGAAGAGCAAAATGACACTATTACAGAAGAATTAGCAGCGTCCTCTCAAACCATCCAGACACAACAACAGTCCATCGCAGATCTGCAGGATAAGGTTGACGATCTAGAAAATAGATCCCGCAGAAACAATATTAGATTGAAAGGAGTTCCAGAATCTATTGCTAGCTCAGATCTACCGACATATCTACAACAACTATTTCACAATATCACCGGAGAATCAGAGGAATCAGAATATGACATAGAGAGGGCACACAGGGCATTAAAGACAAAGCCCAGAGGAGAGGCACCACCCAGAGATATCATCATCAAGATGTCGTTTTTCCAAGATAAGGAAAAGATTCTTCAAGCCTCCAGGAACAAGCCAACGTTCAAATTTCAAGGGACGGTAATACAATTTTTTTCAGGACCTCAGCCTCCGAACACTTCAAAGAAGAAGTTCCTTGAGACCACTCACTTCTCTTTTGAGAAAACATCAAATTAAGTATAAATGGGGGTTCCCCTTTGCTTTGTATATCTTGAAAGACAATAAAACCATTACAATACATGAGCCAGAAGAAATCGACCAAACATGTAAACTCCTAGGACTAGAGTCCCCCCTCATCCCCACAGAAGACCACTCATCAAAACAAGCAGGCCCCCCTAAAAAACCAAATGGACAAAAGTGACCCGAAAAGGTACAAAGAAATAAGATCTCTAAAACTTCACCGCCAGGACAAATGGAAGTTCTTCACTACAGAGTTACCTCTCCAAACCCAAGAAGACTTCACACAAAGGTTACCCGGGATTAAGGGAGAGAATAATCTCTTGATGAGTTGACTTTTGCTGAATATCCTCATCCCTAGTCTCTTAGGCAGGGATCCTATAAAGGTTACATAAGGGAAAGCTATCCCTGACAAGGACTGAACAAATTTGTTGTTGTAATGTTTAATGTTAAAACAGAGTTTAAAAAGTTCATATTATGCTGACTTATCAAAGCTAGATATATTAATATGCAGGCAACCCTCTCATTAGCATAGGAATGTTAGATTCTGTGCTGGTAAAGGACCCGCGAGACGGGCATAAGTTTGTGTTATTCTTGTATTATTGTTTATTTTATTGTTTCTTTTATCTACTGTACTATTCTTTTGCTCTAACTTTATCTTATTCATCTCCCAAGGGCTCTGGGGCTTCCCTTCTCCCCCCTTCGCAAAGAAACAACCACACTCCCCCTCTTGGCGATGAGACCCATGCAACCTCAGAGAGACCACAGCGGCTCATAGCTGGTCTGGTAATGTTATGCACCCCTAACACAGCACACCCATGATACCCCAGATCCAGTTGATATCCCATAATGTTCAAGGGTTAAATACTAATGTCAAAAGGCGCACTGCTATGAATCAATACCAACACTTGGGAGCAAATATTATATTTCTCCAAGAAACCCACTTTACACAAGCTATTATCCCAAAATATTGGGCCAAACATTTCACACAACACTATCACGCTACAACAGATTAAAAAAAAGGGGAGTTTCGATATTGATCCATTCTAGCTTATCATTTGACCATGAATCCACCATTGCAGATAAAGATGGTAGATATATTTTAGTCAAAGGACGTCTTCAAGACGCTAATGTGGTTCTGTGCAATATCTACGCACCAAATGAAAACCAACACTCGTTTTTTCAGAATATCTCTGATTTACTCACCAACTGGTCCCAACACAAAATAATAGTAGCGGGAGACTTCAATATAACAATGAACAAACACATTGATAAGGGTACCAAACTATCTCCCAAACAGCTTAGACATAATAGAATAGTTAACGCCATACAGGAACACTTGACCCCACACTCACTTATAGATTCTTGGTCCACACTATATGGACAAACATCAGACACGACCTTTTATTCTTCAGCTCATAAACAGTACACAAGAATAGATTACATTTATACAAGCAAATATTGCAACCTCTATATGGTAACTCTAAGATTCACCCCTGTGTCTGGTCAGATCACTCTGTCCTCACTCTACACCTGGAAGGTTTGGTTGATACTTTGAGAACACGAACATGGACCTACAATCCACTACTTATCAAGGATCCCCTGATAGGGGAGAGACTTCATACGTTACTTACAGAATTCTGGAATATTAACAAAGGGTCCTCATCAAACCCCATTTCCCCATGGGCAGCACATAAAGCATACCTCAGAAAGCTACTTATTAGGGAAAAAGCAATACGCAACAAACAAAACAAGACTCTACTTTCACAACTTCATGACGAAATACAGGACCTGGAGACTCGACATAGACTAACTCGTAGGCAAGACTTACTACCCATGTTAGAGTCCAAGCGAACACACCTAGCCAAACTTCTAAATGACCACTCAATGAGAGCGATCCAGAGACTTAACACACAATACTATATCTACGCGAACAAACCGGACAAGTTTCTGGCTCACAAACTCAGGGAGAGATGCAAGGCATCCTCGCTATTATCCATAATGCTTCAATGTGGCACCTTAGTCTCTCACCCACAACAAATAGTGAATGCCTTTGCAGATTTCTACGGGAAACTATATGACGGAACCAAACTAATACACTCACAACAGGTAGCTTCTCAAACCGAGAAATTTTTAGAGGAAACAAAACTAAATTCCCTATCACAGGAAGACCTAGATAGCTTAAATACCCCCATAATTAATATGGAAGTTCTCAGGGTTATCAGAGACCTTAAGTCAGGGAAAGCGGCAGGCCCAGATGGATTTGCTAGCGAATACTATAAAGCATTTAAGGGAGTCTTGGTACCCCATCTTACTGACTTCTGTAATTGTGTTCTGGAGGGACATGATATCCCAGAAGACCTTTTGCAGGCAAGGATTGTGGTGATACCAAAACCAGGGAAAAATCACAAACTTTGTTCAAGTTATCGCCCCATCTCACTCATTAATCAAGATCTGAAGATCCTTACAAAAATATTAGCTAACCGCCTTAAACCTATCTTACCGAAATTGATCCACATGGACCAGGTGGGGTTTGTTACAGACAGGGAAGCACCAGATAACGTTCGTAGGTTAATCAACATCATAGAATATGTGGGAAAAACCAAGATGCCTTCTCTGCTTCTCTCGTTGGATGCAGAGAAGGCATTTGACAGAATAGATTGGAGATTCATGATGGCAGTTCTGCATCGGATGGGATTTCAGGGATCCTTTGTTACAGCTTTGAGAAAGATCTATTCTACACCAACGGCCCAGGTGTCCATATCAGGTTATAAATCGAAATCTTTCCCTATCCTAAATGGTACAAGACAAGGTTGCCCCCTGTCGCCCCTCATTTTTGCGTTGTGCATAGAACCGTTGGCAGCCAAAGACAGACAGTAGATATCTCGGGAGTAGCGATAGGGGACCAGGAATACAAACTAACACTATTTGCAGACGACATCTTACTCACACTGACTAGACCACTAATCTCCCTACCCAATCTGTACAAAATCCTAGAAGAATTTCCCCAAATTTCAGGATACAAAATTAACCATGACAAGTGTGAAGCATTATCACTAGGACTTCCACCACACACAGAAAAACTAATTGAAGCCAACTTTGATATGAAGTGGCCTGCACACTCTCGTAAGTACTTGGGGATCTACTTAACCCCACTAGTCAATCAATTATACAAACATAATTATGAAGTCATATATAAAAACATTAGTAAAGACCTGACTAAGTGGAGGCTGCATCCATTCTCATGGATGGGCAGGCTTGCATCTGTAAAGATGACGATTTTGCCCCGGGTACTATATTTATTTAGGACGCTCCCCATTGAGGTTCCGATCTCAGACTTGAAAAAAATGCAGGTGGAACTCTTAACCTTTATTAGAGGGAAGAAAATGGCTAGGATAACATCCTCACTAATAACAAAACATAAAAGTCTAGGAGGAATAGAGGCTCCCAATTTAGTTGAATATTACAAAGCGGCGAGATTGGCACAAACATTGCTCGTGGGGGGAAGGGAAAAACTAGTCCTCTGGCCCAAGCTAGAAGCAGACCTAAGGGGATCCACTCACACGGATGATATATTGTGGTGCAAACAACCGACAGACATATCACAAGTTAGGTATCGCTCACATATCACTGACCACACCACACACCTATGGTCCCTAGTAAGTAAACAACTTAAACTATCTCCCACTCAATCGACCATGCGCCCAATTAGATATCTCTTCACTAGAGAAAAGGGGGTATCAATGGCACTACCGTGTGATGTAATTCACTATGACTGTACCCTCATGGTATTAAATAGCTTGTATGCTAAATTACAACTGGGGTCAGTGGTGCTGTGTATTAAATAAATAATTAGACACAAAAGAAAAATGGGAAGAGTCCCATTCTAGAATACACTTGTAGCACTCATTATAGGCATAGGATTTAATTAATATTCAAACTTGGAAATGATCAACAAAAGGAAACTCAAGGTCTCAGGTCTAAATAAAACATAACTTTTATTAGGAACACATAAAAATAGGAGTTTTAAAATTAAGGGATGTGCAACTTAAAAACAGTTGCTCACACTAGGGTGATATAGTACCTATATGTCAAAAATTATGGTTCCAGAAGTTCAAATGAATATATATTATATGTGAACCTAAATGGATCTCTAGGTATAGTAGATCCAAGTCACATATAAGCTGCACTGAGTAGACAGTAATAACACTTATGAACCTCGTGGATTGTGAGAGTCTGTGGACTATTGGTACAGGTAACTAATATCAGTGAGATTAGTTCATTATAGAAAAGTATTAAAGATCAGTATATATGTTGGACATACTGAGGTATCCTCAAAGGTAATAGTGATTAGAATGTTGGCTGTGTACTTGGGTATCACATTGTAGTGTGTTGGTGCATACTTAGATATGCCAACGTAACTTGGCCGTGGGGTGGCTTTGTAAATACTGATAGCTAGGATTATGAATTGCTACCATTACACTCGTAACAACATGAGAACACGATTGTGCTTGGATATTCTATGTTAGTGTGGTTAGTGTACACAGTAATTTCCAGCAGAGCCTAAAACTCTGAAATAGCTGGATTAATGGATTTATTCCACTTAACCGTTCAAATACTAAGAACAAGATTCCACTTGGATGTCACAATTGCAATGTGATTGATCCAAAATCTAATATTACAGTGTTCTCCTAAATCCTGGTTATTTTAAAGGTTAGGTAGCTGAGTATATTAAGAATATTTGCAAATAGCTGGATAATATCCCTGTTACCAAGTATTTCTATGTAATTACTTGAACACCTGTTAATTCATAATGGTCTGGCACATGCATATAATTCTATACCAAAGGTGTTACCACAACTTGTGAATGCTATGCAGGGTTAATACATTCCTGAATTGTTAAGTGATTATGGTAAACATAGATTTTTCAGGACCTGCATAAGCATGAGTATAACTCCTAAAGATATAGTATTGGTTTGTAAACTAGATTGTCTTCCACTATGCAGTTCTAATCAAATTTAAACACAATCATATGAAGATCTCAACAACATACTCGCTGTATATAAACCTAGTCAATTCGTATTGTTTTAATGTAACTTATGTATTTACGATTGACTGCAAATTTAAAGTAGCAATATCACTACAGCGTTGAGAGTTCTCTTGAATACTTTGTTTGACTGCAAAGTTGAGGTAGCTGTATTTGTAATCAAATGATAGCTGCACGTACACCAGGGGTTAATACTTAGTTTAGCTGGTTAACCGCCAGACCCAGATTGATGTGAGTCAGCGTATTCACAGGTTCTGATATTATCCCATCAATTACCCTTAAGGTGTATGGTTATTTTTATACAACTTCTGTATCATTGAGTCACAGCATATCAGTTTATGTCAAATAATAGGGATAGGTAGTAAGCTCCCCATGTACCGTTAACTTAGTGACCGCAAGTACAGTCCAGCTTGTGTTATCATATAGATACCTAAAAGTAATCCTCAACTGATCATGGATACCATCTGAGGTATCCGATATTTATGAACTAAGGCTAAATAATCCTAGATAGAGCAAGCCCTAACATACACAGGAGCTCCCTGACTCCTCACCAGTACCCTAACATGTTTCGCCGTTCTCACGGCTTTCTCAAAGGGGGGTGTGTGCGCGCGTCGCGCTTGGATAGGCTTTTTATGTGCGAGGAAGCTGTAAGTACCCTCCCCCATCTGTGATGTCAGATGGTCATGTGACTTAAAGCCGATAATAGTCCTAAACAGGTACTCCGGTCTTGCAAGTATAGATTGTGTTTTGATTGCATAAAATAAGAGTACCTACGCTGATATGATTATCAGTTTAATATTTGTTCATGTATATATATTTTACCCAAATATTTGTGTTAATGATAAATATGGGTAAACATCGTACAGCCATACATGAGAAATGACATAGTAATATTGACAAGCTTACTGCTCATAGTGGTGATGTGACATATTAAAGGGTGCTTGTGAGTGTATTACTGCATCAAACCTAACTATAGTAATGTAGATGCACATGTATAAAGTGATGCGTGTTGGAGGGTTTGGGAAACACTTATAAAGAATAATAATAATAATAAATGTGAATTGGTAAAAGAGTGCTCATGGAGATTTTAATTATCATATAAGGATAAAATGCCTAAATTCTCTCAAACATAGTAAGTGATTAGACGTGTGCTGGTGTAGCCTGACCAAATATGGTTAAGCCCTAGCTGATAGTGTAAGGTGAAAAATTATTATAATAATGCATGATTGCAATTTTGGATAAGATTTAGCAAAAACTTTGTGAATATATATCAAAAATAACAATGCACCGCTGGTGCAATCTGTGTAATATGTGCTAAAAGAGTTTATGATTTGTGTACAGGTTAACTTGTCACTCATAAAAGTAAATATTTATTTACTCATGTGTGTACTTTTTCTTTTGAGATATGCACATATTTTTGATTTATGGCCCTCGCACTTAAGGGGCCATTATCTAAACTTGATATGTTATACATGAACTTCAGATTAGTATTGATACTATACTCTTACTTTATATTATTATTTATGAATTCTCATATTAAATATTATTTGTTTTTTGATGTATTGTGATTGATCCATACAATCCTCATGTTCTCGCAGGATTAGATGCTGATATGTTCAGCATAGCGTACTGTTTGGCGTAATATGACCTATTGTTCACAAATAGTGGACAAAATTATTGTATTCATTTAACCCATACGGGTGAACAGAATTAAGCAGAAAGATCCATCTTGTTTCTGCTCTGAGGAGTGCCTTTTCTTGGTTTCCTCCTCTTATTCCCAGGTTGACTTTCTGTAATCCAAAACACTGTAAATCTGATTGTTTGGATTTGTGTACTTGTAGAAAGTGCCTGGCGACTGAGGTAATGGGCTTATCTGCATCTTTGTCTTTTTGGGCATTTTTGATGTTCCTCAGGTGTTCTTGTAGTCTGGTTCTGAGCTTTCTGGTGGTCATACCCACATAGAATAAATTACATTTGCATGTCAGAGCATAGATAACCCCTTCTGTATGGCAGTTGATGTGTGCATTAACTTTATGTATCTTACCAAATCTGTCAGTTATTGTGTTTGTTTTTTTCACGAAACTGCAAGTGCTGCAAGTACCACATCTTAAGGTTCCCTGCTTTAGTTTTGTTTTTGTTCTTTCTCCAGAGAAATGGCTCGGGCTGATCATATCTTTGAGATTTCGTGCCCTTTTAAACCCTACAGCTAGCTTATCATCCAGTATATTTTTCAAAATAGGATCAGCTTTCAGGATGTGCCAATTGTCTTGCAGGATTTTGATCACTTTTTTGGTTTGAGGGTTATGAGTGGTGATGAATCTAACTGTTTCAACAGATTTGGTGTTAGTTTTTTTCTTCAATAGTTCTTGTCGAGGGGTGTGTCTTGCTCGGTATTCAGCCTTTTTTAAGGATCTCTTGCTATAGCCACGCTGTACCAATCTCTCTTTTAATTCTTTGGCTCTGCATTTGTAGTTTTCCTCGCTTGAGCAGTTACGTTTGATTCGCAAAAACTCTCCTGTGGGTAGCGATTTGGTGGTGCTTGGAGCATGGGCACTGGTGTGGTGGAGAATGCTATTGGTTGCCGTGGGTTTTCTGTACAGGTCGGTATTGATGGTTCCTTCCTGATTTATGTTAATTTTTAGATCCAAAAATGTAATTTCAGTCTGGCTTGTTTCATACGTCAGTTTTATATTGACATTGTTGGTATTCAAAATACGCATGAACTTATCCAGATCCGACTTTTTGCCCTCCCACAAGAAGAGCACGTCGTCTATGTACCGTAGCCACATTGGTATGTGTGACATATAGCTGGAATTCTGATCTGAGAATACTGTGTTTTGTTCCCACCATCCTAAGAACAAGTTGGCATATGTGGGTGCACATGATGTGCCCATCGCCGTGCCTCTGACTTGCAGGTAAAATCCATGATTGAAAGTGAAGTAATTATGATGAAGAACAAAGCTTAATAGGTTAAGAATAAATTCATCATGAGAGAAATCTTCACTTGATCCCATATTTAGAAAGCTCTTGATCGCTTTTAGTCCTAGATCATGATTAATGCTTGTATAAAGCGATTCAACATCAGCTGTTACTAGCCAAGTGTTGGGTTTCACATGCAGATGTTCAAGATGTTTTAGTACATCCGGTGTATCCTGGACGTATGACGGTAGTTGTGATAGGTATTCTCTCAACCTATAGTCTACGTATTTGCTGGCTTTTTCAGTAATACAGTTGATTCCTGAGACTATAGGGCGGCCAGGTGGAGGAGTTTGGTTCTTATGTATTTTTGGGATCAAGTAAAATGTTGCTGTCGTTGGGTTTTCCACTTTAAGGAATTTGTATTCTTTCGGGGTGATAATGCAGTTATATCTGGCAGTTTCAATCAGTGTTGTGTACTTTTCCAAATAGGTTTGAGTTGGATTAAAATGGAGCTTTTTGTAACATTTGGTATCTCTTAGTTGTTTTTCCGCTTCCATTAGGTATAATTCAACTGGCCATATAACCACATTCCCTCCTTTGTCCGAATTCCTTATTATTACATCCTTCCATGTTTGTAATTCAGATAGCGCTTGTTGTTCCTTAAATGAGAGATTGTGTTCTGTTTGATAGTTGTTTAAATCAATTATTTGTTTACATACCATGTTATTAAATACTTCCAGATAGTGATTGTTGCTAATCTTGGGCATGAATTGAGATTGATTTTTTATTTTGTCTCTCCAAGTTGGTTGTTGTGGAGATTCATTGTCTCTTAATAGATCCTCCAGAATTGCCAAACTAGATTGTTCATCTTCAGTCCAGACAATGTTATCTTCCTCTGTGGTGTGGATGTTTCTATTGTTATATATTCTTTTTAGTGCTATTTTTCTTAAGAATAGCTGCACATCCTTGATCACTTCAAATTTGTCATTTGTTGGAGTTGGACAAAAAGAGAGCCCTTTAGATAGTACTTTGATATGTTCTTCTGAAAGTAGTTTATTTGATAGATTTATAATTCTCATTTTGTCATTCTGATCCTATTTTTATGTGTTCCTAATAAAAGTTATGTTTTATTTAGACCTGAGACCTTGAGTTTCCTTTTGTTGATCATTTCCAAGTTTGAATATTAATTAAATCCTATGCCTATAATGAGTGCTACAAGTGTATTCTAGAATGGGACTCTTCCCATTTTTCTTTTGTGTCTAGATATCTCTTCACTTCTGACACCCAGCTGATGGTGGATAAATGGGCAAATAAGGGACTTTACAGGGTCGCAGATTGGTTGGAAGGGGGTAAACCTAAGACATTCATACAAATACAAACCCAAATAACACCTCAGAGGTTGCTGTGGTTTCAATACCTCCAAGTCAATTCCACTATTCAACACTACATTAGACTAGCTGGGACCCGCACCCTTTCACTCACAGAGTCTTTAATGAATTCAGCTCACAGACCTAAAAAGATGATATCTAAACTGTATGTGGAGATTCAATCCCAAAATAACTCTACAAAACCCTCAATAATCTTAAGTTGGGAAAAAGATTTAAACACGCATAAACTTAAAAAAGAGTGGGATGAGATTCTACAGTCAGCATGCGCTGGCCTCCTAAGCGCCGACTTAAGAGAAAATACTATTAAGACCATCTATAGGTGGTACCTAGTGGGTTCATATCTTCACATGTGGTGGGACTGCCCCATAATACAACCTATTTGGGCTCGGTTGTCCTCCCTCCTAGGGGTGATCTTAGAGGATCAAATATTACTAAAACCGATACAGGCTTTATTACATGAACCGTTACCGCAATACAACAAACAGATAAACACATTTATTAAGATTGCGTGTACGGTCACTAGAATGTGTATCGCAAGATACTGGAAAATGAAGGCCCCGGCGTGGGAGGAGGTGAGGAATAAATTGAACCTGACGTACTGTATGTATGAAGCAGCTGCTAAAATTCTAGATACTCAAACCCAGTTTGAGAGAGTCTGGTTTTACTGGACACTTAACAGTGACTTAGCTACTTAGACCCCGCTGAGATTCATTAGCGATACAGGACCCATAAGCTGCAATGATCGGGGGGGGGGTGGAGGGAGCCCGGGAGTCCTACTCTGCTCTAATTCATCCCTTTTCTACTTCTTTCCTACACACCCCACCTCACCTTTCCCCACTCTACTCTTACTCTCTCAGATATCCCACATTAGGTGGATAAGTGATAATATATCTATGAGCTGGATATTGATAGATGCAGTCCCACCGGTTTTCATCCTTTTTCTTCTTACCTTTTGCTTGTTTGTCTTCTTTATTCTTTATACTTTTGTATATTTATGCATATTGTTATTTAGATAATAGGTCTTGAATAGATGTCTTTATTAAAAGAAGGATATTTGTGGAGGTGTCAGGACCTATGGTTATACTCATATCTATATGGATATGCCTTATTGATTTATTATACTGTATTTATGTGTAAAACTAATAAACCTAATAAAAGATTTAAACATAAAACGGAGCCTAGATACTAGCATGCTCCAAAGCATGCTGGTACCGGGCCCAGTGGCCAATCACTGGATGCCTCAGGAGTCAGGCAGTACAGTGATGCACAAAAAAAAAGACCCATGTTCATGTGATCACTGTGACAGTCAGATCTCATTGCTTTCTCTTGCAACTTAAAGGGACACTATACCCAAACATTTACTTTCATGATTAAGGTAGAGAATACAATTTTAAACAACATTCCAATTTACTTCTATTACCCAATTTGCTTCATTCTTTATATATACTTTAATGAAGAAATAGCAATGCAAAGGTGAACCAATCACAGGAGGCATCTATATGCAGCTACCAATCAGCAGCTTCTAAGCATATCTAGATATGGTTTTCATCAAAGAATATCAAGAGAATGAAGCAAAATAGATAATAGAAGTAAATTAGAAAGTTGTTTATAATTGTATGCTCTTTCTAAATCGTGAAAGAAAAAAACATAATTTATGCTTACCTGATAAATTTATTTCTCTTGTAGTGTATCCAGTCCACGGATCATCCATTACTTATGGAATATATTCTCCTTCCCAACAGGAAGCTGCAAGAGTCCACCCACAGCAAAGCTGCTATATAGCTCCTCCCCTAACTGCCATATTCAGTCATTCGACCGAAAACATGCAGAGAAAGGAAAAACCATAGGGTGCAGTGGTGACTGTAGTTCAAATGAAAAAATTACCTGCCTTAAAGTGACAGGGCGGGCCGTGGACTGGATACACTACAAGATAAATAAATTTATCAGGTAAGCATAAATTATGTTTTCTCTTGTTAAGTGTATCCAGTCCACGGATCATCCATTACTTATGGAATACCAATACCAAAGCTAAAGTACACGGATGATGGGAGGGACAAGGCAGGTACTTAAACGGAAGTTACCACTGCCTGTAAAAAACCCTTTCTCCCAAAAATAGCCTCCGAAGAAGCAAGGTATCAAATTTGTTAAATTTGAAAAGTATGAAGCGCAAACCAAGACTCCGTCTTGTAAATCTGTTCAACAGAAGCCACATTTAAAAAAGGCCCAAGTGAAAACCACAGCTCTAGTAGAATGAGCTGTAATCCCTTCAGGAGGCTGCTGTCCAGCAGTCTCATAAGCTAAATGAATTATGCTTTTTAACCAAAAAGACAGAGAGGCTGCTGAAGTCTTTTGACCTCTCCTCTGTCCAGAATAGACAACAAACAAGGTGAACGTTTGATGAAAACTGTAGTAGCTTGTAAGTAAAACTTTAAAGCACAAACCACGTCCAATATTGTGTAATAGACGTTCCTTCTTTGAGGAAGGATTAGGATACAAGCATGGAACAACTATCTCTTGAGTGATGTACTTGTTAGATACCACCTTAGGAAAAAACCCAGGTTGGTATGCAGGACTACCTTATCCGTACGAAGGACCAGATAAGGAGAATCACATTGTAACACAGATAACTTGGAGACTCTACGAGTCGAGGAATTAGCTACCCAAAAGGAACTTTCCAAGATAAAGATTGATATCTATGGAACAAAAAAGGTTCAAACGGAACTTCTTGAAGAACCTTAAGAATCAGGTTTAAGCTCCATGGCGGAGCAACAGTTTTAAACACAGGCTTGGATCTAACCAAAGCCTGACCAAATGCCTGAACGTCTAGAATACCTGCCAGACGCTTGTGCAAAAAAAAATAGACAGAGTAAAAATCTGTCCCCTTTTAAGGAATTAGCTGACAACCCTTTTCTCAAAAACATCTTGGAGAAAAGATAATATCCTGGGAATCCAGACTTTACTCCATGAGTAACCCTTGGATTCATAACAATCAGATATTTACACCATATCTATGTTCAATTTTCCTAGAGACAGGCTTTCATGTCTGTATTAAGGTATCAATGACTGACTCGGAGAAGCCATGCTTTGATAACATCAAGCGTTCAGTCTCCAGGCAGTCCATCTCAGATTGATTCTATTTAGATGGTTGAAAGGACCTGTCTCAGAAGCAGAGACCGTGATGGAAAGGATGACATGTCCACCAGATCTGCATACCAGGTCCTGCGTGGCTACGCAGGCGCTGTCAAAAACACCAAAGCCCTCTCCTGCTTGGTCTTGACCTCCGGAGGAAATCCCACTCCCCCGGAAGAAAAGTCTGACGACTTAGAAAATCCACCTCCCAGTTCTCAACACCTGGGATATGGATAGCTGATAGACAAGAGTGAGTCTCTGTCCAGTGAATTATTGTAAGACTTCTAACATCGCTAGGGAACTTCTGTTCCCCCTTGATGGCTGATGTAAGCCACAGTCGTGTATATTGTCCGACTGAGTATGATGTACCTCAGAGTTGCTAACTGAGGCCAAGTCTGAAGAGCATGGAATATCACTCCCAGTTCCAGAATATTTATTAGAAGGAGGGTCTCCTCCTAAGTCCACTATCCCTGAGCCTTCAGGGAGTTCCAGACTGCATCCCAACCTAAAAGGCTGGCATCTATTGTAACAATTGTCCCATCTGACCTGCGGAAGGTCATACCCTTGGACAGATGGACCCGACATAGTCACCAGAGAAGAGAATCTCTGGTCTCTTGGTCCAGGTTTAACAGGGGGACAAATCTGTGTAATCCCCGTTCCTCTGACTGAGCATGCATAGTTGCAGCGGTCTGAAATGTAGACGTGCAAAAGGTACTATGTCCCTTGCCGCTACCATTAAGCCGATTTCATTCATGTACTGAGCCACCGAAGGGCGCGGATGGGATGAAAAAAAAAAAAAAAATGACATAGACGTTTTTAAAAACAGACACAACAAACTGCCACAGCCAACAGTGGGAAGCTTCAGTTAACTGTTTCTATGCAAAATTTAAGCCAGCCATGTGGAAAAAACTTAGGCCCCAATAAGTTTTATCACCAAACATATGTTAAAAAACAATTAAACATGCCAGCAAACGTTTTAAAACACATTTTTACAAGAGTATGTATCTCTATTAATAAGCCTGATACCAGTCGCTATCGCTGCATTTAAGGCTTTACTTACATTACTTCGGTATCAGCAGTATTTTCTTAGTCAATTCCATTCCTAGAAAAATATTTTACTGCACATACCTTATCTGCAGGAAAACCTGCACGCCATTCCCCCTCTGAAGTACCTCACTCCTCAGAATGTGTGAGAACAGCAAATGGATCTTAGTTACGTCTGCTAAGATCATAGAAAAACGCAGGCAGATTCTTCTTCCAAATACTGCCTGAGATAAACAGCACACTCCGGTGCCATTTAAAAATAACAAACTTTTGATTGAAGAATAAACTAAGTAGAAAGCACCACAGACTCTCACGACCTCCTATCTATGTTGAGGCTTGCAAGAGAATGACTGAATATGGCAGTTAGGGGAGGAGCTATATAGCAGCTTTGCTGTGGGTGGACTCTTGCAGCTTCCTGTTGGGAAGGAGAATATATTCCATAAGTAATGGATGATCCGTGGACTGGATACACTTAACAAGAGAAATTTGGGTTTCATGTCCCTTTAAAGGGTGGCAAGCTTTTATCAAAATATTCAAAAATGACAATTATTCTGAAAGTAAAAACTATGCATACGAAAATAACTATCGATTTTAAGGTATAGTGCACTGAAAACAGCCTATTTTCATTTATATTAGGCATAATATATATATATATATATATATATATATATATACATACATATACACACAATACAGAGTACAGGTGGCCCTCGTTTTACAACGGTTCAATTTACACCGTTTCAGAATAACAACCTTTTTTTTCCAGTCATGTGACTGCTATTGAAAAGCATTGATAAGCAGTGCATTTATTAAAATAGCCAGTAGGTGGAGCTGTCCGCTTGTGTTGCAGCAAAGCCAAGCAAGCTGAAATTAATCAGTTTAACCAGACCTGAGCTATCAAGCAGATTTCAAAGGAACAAGATCTTCCTGTCTATAAATCAGTCCAGATTGGAATGCATAGAAAGAACTGTTTGCAGAAAAATGCAAGTGAAGTCTGCGTTGTGTGATTATTTTATTAGGTTTATAATGCTGTTTAGCAAATGTTTTTGTTCATTTAACTTATTTTAATTATATATTCTGTGCTGTGTGTTTATTTTATTAGATTTATAATGCTGTTTAGCATTTAAAGTCTTCATTTCAAAGCTTTAAAAATAATGTATTAGGTGTTACTTATGACAATTTTGAGAGGGTCCTGGAACCTATCTCCCTCACTTCCCATTGACTTACATTATAAACTGGGTTTCAATTTACAACGGTTTCGATTTACAACCATTCCTTCTGGAACCTAACCCCGGCGTAAACTGAGGGCTACCTGTATATTATTTCTATGGAAGACATCTCGCCACTTGCAGGTACAGCTCCTTTTTTATAGAATTCCATGAGGGATGTCCCTAAGAATTTTTTTTTAGAATTGGCCCCTAAGTATTAGGCTTTGGTATACAGACATAAGTACTATAAAGAAGCATGTGTGTATGTACAGAAAGTGATAAAATAATGAGATCTAATTTCCCTGCAAAAACAAAACCAGCTATATCATATACAAAATAAACATAAACTAGCAATTTGTTTATAAATTTTACACTCTGCAGCTGATATACACATTAAGTAAAAAATAATTTTATAATCTCTTTAATCCAATCACTCCTGAAACAGAAGAGACAAAATGCTCGAGTTCAAAACCAAACTTCTTCCATTGTTTCTGATATTGTGTAGCGCAATAACCAAGGTGAGGGGAGCTAAAGGTATAATTGGTGGTGATTGTATGTTACTGTGTAACCTAAATAAGAGTTTATGCTTAAGCGTTATGGTTGAAAAAATAATATATTTATTTTAAAACACTTTAAAACATGTGCATAATAAAAGTATAGAGCTCTATTACTTTAAGACATATAAAACAATATACAATATACAATTTGTAATAACAATAATTGAAGATAGAAAATAGTTGCTAAAATATTGTACACTTTTTGTACACTTTTTGCTTGCTTCTGTGGTCTATACGGTCTCTTTTGAGGCTTTAAAAGTTTAGTATTATTGTTGTTCTAGTACTCACGATTTTGTCTTGAGTGTAAAAGGCTTTTTAGCTTTATGGGGTTATAAAAAACCGTTGCGGAGGCAATATACGTTTGGAGTAATTAAAGCCTTAAAATTGACGATCTTGCTTTTTGTAGCTTTGGAGGTTAATATGAACAAGCAGTAGATTTGTTTCTATTTCCTTTGTTAGGAGTTGCAAAGTTTTAAAAGAGGCTGATACAATGTATATCTCCAATGGTTGTGCTTAAGAAAAATCTTAGCCGTTTTAACGCTGTTATGGTGCTTGAAAGTTCCTCAATTTTTCGTGGGGGGTTTCAAATTGAATTATCCGTTGGTCTCTGAGACTGTATACCCTATTTTATGCTAGTATGCTGTTCAGGGTTTGCAGGAGTCTCTAAGAGGCTTATAGCGTTTGAAAATTCCTCAATCTTTAGCAGGAGTTTGATTGGGAATATCCGTTGGTCTCTGAGACTGTTTACCCTTATGATTTTGCTGGTGGTTGTTCAGGGTTTGCAGGAGTCTCTAAGAGGCAGTTCTGTCAGTTTCTTCTTTTGCGCTTAATATTTCAAGCGCTAGATAGAGCTGAATCCGTTGAAGGGAAGATAGTTCTTGTCCCACAGTGTGGGCATAAACTGTCAAAGAGGGTGCACACTCAGGTGGGCAGATCTACGCGTTTCGGCGGGTGCCTTTATCAAGAGCAAGATATTGTGTATAAACAAAATTATTTTCATTGAGATACTGTTTTAAAAAGCTATCAACATTTTGCCTACACTGCCCTATGTCAGCATGTCTGGGTATCCCTGAGACTGCAAGTTCACCAGTTCTAGTTTAAAGCTACCATATAGTTTATGCACTTAGAAACAGAGAAGTCCATTGATTATTTTCCTCTGCATGATTAGTAATGATTCAAATAATCCATAGGGGAATATTGAAAACAAACCAATGCAGTGATTTTTCTGGCATGTATTTATATTCTCAAAAGACATATGTACTGTATATGCAATTAACACAATTATGAATGTTAAACTTTCAAAATGTATTGGTGATCAACATCTGAAGGGTAATGACAAAATCTCCACAAATCTTTCACTATAGAGTTACTGGACCATGGTTGAGCCTGTTATTAAAAAACAACAAAAAAAGACACCCCAGGAATCTCCAAGAAATCTCTGATTATGTTTAACATTCCAGGAGTTTATCAATTACAGGATGTTGCAGTTTATCTACAATTCATTTTAATCAAATCTTGATTAACCTATATTAACTTTAATGTAAGATATCTTTTTTCTTAAAGAATAGCTGCTTGACTCTTAACTACATCCATAGCTGCCAACTGTCCCGTTTTTCCAGAACAGTCCTGATTTTTGGCTTCCTGTCCCTTGTTCTATTTAGTCTGTAGTTAATATTGTATGCAGTGCAGTATTTCCACCACAGAGGGCACTGTGGCTTATGATTTAACTTGATTGTGTCTAGTGTCTCATAGTTACTGTATGTAAGTTTTTTCTCTGGTCTTCTTTATATTTGCTGAGTGCTCATCTGTTATACTGAAGTGTTGCAATGTGTGTAGTCAGGTAAGGGGGAGCCATGAGATGTGTAATACCAGAGTGGGTAGACTAGAATGTAATGTGTAGTCAGGTAAGGGGGAGCCATGAGATGTGTAATACCAGGTGATTAGACAAGAGTGTAATGTGTAGTCAGGTAAGGGGGAGCCATGAGATGTGTAATACCAGGTGTGTAGACTAGAATGCAATGTGTAGTCAGGTAAGGGGGAGCCATGAGATGTGTAATACCAGGGTGGGTAGACTAGAGTGTAATATGTAGTCAGGTAAGGGGGAGCCATGAGATGTGTAATACCAGGTGTGTAGACTAGAATGCAATGTGTAGTCAGGTAAGGGGGAGCCATGAGATGTGTAATACCAGGTGTGTAGACTACAATGCAATGTGTAGTCAGGTAAGGGGGAGCCATGAGATGTGTAATACCAGGGTGGGTAGACTAGAGTGTAATATGTAGTCAGGTAAGGGGGAGCCATGAGATGTGTAATACCAGGTGGGTAGACTAGAATGCAATGTGTAGTCAGGTAAGGGGGAGCCATGAGATGTGTAATACCAGGTGTGTAGACTAGAATGCAATGTGTAGTCAGGTAAAGGGGAGCCATGTGATGTGTAATACCAGGTGTGTAGACTAGAATGCAATGTGTAGTCAGGTAAGGGGGAGCCATGAGATGTGTAATACCAGGTGTGTAGACTAGAATGCAATGTGTAGTCAGGTAAGGGGGAGCCATGAGATGTGTAATACCAGGTGTGTAGACTAGAATGCAATGTGTAGTCAGGTAAGGGGGAGCCATGAGATGTGTAATACCAGGTGTGTAGACTAGAATGCAATGTGTAGTCAGGTAAGGGGGAGCCATGAGATGTGTAATACCAGGTGAGTAGACTAGAGTGTAATGTGTAGTCAGTTAAGGGGGAGCCATGAGATGTGTAATACCAGGTGTGTAGACTAGAATGCAATGTGTAGTCACTTAAGGGGGAGCCATGAGATTTGTAATACCAGGTGTTTAGACTACAATGTAATGTGTAGTGAGGTAAGGGGGAGCCATGAGATGTGTAATACCAGGGTATGTAGACTAGAATGTAATGTGTAGTCAGGTAAGGGGGAGCCATGAGATGTGTAATACCAGGGTGGGTAGACTAGAGTATAATGTGTAGTCAGGTAAGGGGGAGCCATGAGATGTGTAATACCAGGGTGAGTAGACTAGAATGTAATGTATAGTCAGGTAAGGGGGGGGGCATGAGATGTGTAATACCAGGGTGGGTAGACTAGAGTATAATGTGTAGTCAGGTAAGGGGGAGCCATGAGATGTGTAATACCAGGTGATTAGACAAGAGTGTAATGTGTAGTCAGGTAAGGGGGACCATGATATGTGTAATAAAAGGGTGTGTAGACTAGAATGTAATGTGTAGTCAGGTAAGGGGGAGTCATGAGATGTGTAATATCAGGTGTGTAGACTAGAATGCAATGTGTAGTCAGGTAAGGGGGAGCCATGAGATGTGTAATACCAGGTGGGTAGACTAGA